>NC_142025.1:98342946-98642946 GCF_049901735.1 Notechis scutatus | reverse complement strand
TTTCACAAGTATATACATTTAATGGCCTTAACCAGCCAATATTATTTTACATAAATGAACAATAGGTGAACATGATGATTGAATATGAATTGCTATTCTGCAAGAAACTGAAGCATAGATTACATAAGTTAACCTGTGATAATGCTGTTATGATTAACTTTCTTTGGATGGTACTGTAGAAATGTTTGTTATCACACCTATACACGTACATGCACACACTATATATAGCATTATGGTAAACATCCACTTAGAAATAAGAAACAGTAATTCATCTGCCACATTCTTAAGTGACAAACAGATTTTGGGATGGAGTAGAGGAATAAAGGTATGAGATGCCTCAGTGGCTAAGATGCTGAACTTGTTGATCAAAAGGTTGGCAGTTCAGCAATTTGAATCCCTAGCACCGTGTAGTGGAGTGAGCTTCCGTTACTTGTCCCAGCTTCTGCCAACCTAGCAGTTCGAAAGCATGTAAAATGCAAGTAGAAAAATAGGGACCACTTTGGTGGGAAGGTTACAGCGTTCCATGTGCCTTCGGCATTCAGTCATGCTGACCACATGACCATAGAGACATCTTCGGACAGTGCTGGCTCTTTGGCTTTGTAAAGGAGATGAGCACTGCCCCCTAGAGCTGGAAACGACTAGCACGTACGTGCAAGGGAACCTTTACCTTTTTAGAGGAATAACATGGAAATTAAGCTGTGTCCCACAAAATGGGCTGCATTCAATATGATAACTTCAAAGCAATAAAACAATTAATTTATGGGTGCCTATTTACTGGTCACTGACTTCAGTGAAAAAAACAACAACACCAAAATTAAAATAGAATTTAGTAAGAAGAAAGAGGGAGTATTTAAGGATTCTGCTTCTGGGCCTCTCAGAATCTTAAGAAGGCTTGTGGGCAGCAGTTCTTTCCATCCTACATTTAGATGATACTATGTTTTGCTTCTTTATTTAATTGTATTCTTCCTAGAAATAAAAAGTATATTGGAGAAAACAAAAACACCAGATGAAAGGCAAGATACGCTAGCAAAGCATTGGTTTGAACTACAGTATTACTAATTCACTTGAGCCCATTGTATATTTGTTTATTAAATTTGTATGTCATCCATCTGATTGTCAGACAAGATATAATGGTATATTATTACCAGCATATTTAAAATCTGGGAAACTGCTTTATAGCAAGTCAGAATATTTGTCCCTCTAGCCCTATATTGCTTAATTGATTGATAGTGTCTCATCTGTTGGGCAATGAGATTTTCATATCATTTTCTACCTGAAACTTTCTACCTAGAAATATCAAACATATGGATCTACTGTAAACAAAGAAGTACTATGCATACACACTCCTTCTTTCCTCTGACATTATTTTATACCTCAGTGGTTGATTAAGATATACTTTAATAATCAAAAGCCAAGTATATGAGCTAGATCCATGAAAAATGTTGCCCTTATGATACTATGCCTGAAGGTTTGCAATTAGACACATGCCATTATATTTGTATAAAGAGTAATTATTTCCCCCCATACCTCCTCATGAATAAACTCTTAAAACTTTTTTTTGTTTTGTCTTCAAACTAAACCAAAGATTTAGTGAGTATCATGGAATGGAAACAGAAAAATATGGAATTGTGAAATGGAAATATGGAAAAACATGGAAAAATATTTTAAAAGTGACCTGATTTTTGGAAAGTTGGACATTTGAAGGTTTGACTATATGAAGGATAGGAAATCAAGATATTTAAGAATAAAGAAAATAAATATGTACTTGATTTTAAAATTAATATTGCCCCTCCCCACAATTCTCTTAAACCTAGTGGTGTCTTCCAATTTAGAACTATAAATTCAGCTATTTATAAATAGTTTCAAACTGTGGGAGTTAGTTTGTGTTTTAAACCGTGGGAGTTAGCTTAGGTTTCCATCATCATTTGTTTAAATGTACTTGCTCTGTAGTTCCTGAAAGTGTCATGCTTTAGAGGGGTGGGTATGGAGAGTGGTCATTTAACAAGTTGAAATGTCAAGACAAGAACAAACTAGAGAGGATAAGTTAAGTTCTTTCTTTGTAGGGCTGTTCAGACTATAGAAAGCAAAAATGACAAAAGGAATAGGAACAGGAAAGAATTGGTTGAGAAGTAAAGGTGGCTGTCATTTTGTAGATAATATTATGTAATCACTGGATATGTGATGTCTACAGAAATTGGTTTGATTTAGTTTATTTGTTGTCCAAGACCGGTAATAAAAATATTTCAAGTATATTCTCTCTCTTTCTCTCTGTGAATACATATATAAAAATGGAAATATAAAATTGAAATATTCAAATCTACCATTTGTGACCAAAATGGGCAGTGCCTCATTTTGAGACAGGGAAAAAAGTCATACGTAAAATGTTTTCTGTTTCTTTTCCTTCCTTCCTTCCTTCCTTCCTTCCTTCCTGCCTTCCTTCCTCCCTTCCTCCCTCCCTCCCTCCCTCCCTCCCTCCCTTCCTTCCTTCCTCCCTCCCTCCCTCCCTCCCTCCCTCCTTCCCTCCCTCCCTTCTCCTATGTTCACCATCATAAGATGGCAACATAGCAGTGCGAGTCTCATTCCTTATAATTCAAGGAAAAATACCCATTGTAAGGAAAAAATGAAAATGAGTTATAGGAAAGAAACAATTTAATTTCTAGTGAGAGAACTGCAGTTTAGGACAGATAAGTAGAGAATAAGAAATAATTTAGCTAATTTAAATCAAATCAAGTCTCCAGGACCAAATGGATTATACCCAAAGGCATTAAAGGAACTAGTGGAGATGATAGCAGAAATACTCTCAATAATCTTTGAAAACTAGAGGACTGTGAGATCCCAGAAAACTGGAGGGGAACAAATGTCATATCTATTGTGAAAAATGAAGAAAGATGGCTTGAGAAGCTACAGAATCCGTCATATAATATTGGCAGGATCTGAAGAGATGATTAAACAGCAGATTGGTGAGCATTCAATAGGAATTAATGGGAATCAATCTGGGAGCATAGTGTATCTTTATCTCAGTAAAGACTTTAACATAACTCCTTCATAAAATGGTAAAATATGGGGTAGGTGATACTACAGACTCATAGTTAGCTTAATGGATCTATCCAAGAGTGTTCCCTAATGGATCTGCTTTAGCTTGGTGGGAAGTAGTGAGTAGAGGGATATATTTTGTTTTGTTCAAGATTTTTATTAATGACTTGGATGAGGGAATTGAGGGGACATTTACAATGTTTATACATGACACAAAATTGTGAGAGTAACCCATAAAAGAGAGACAATTCAAAAAATATCTAGATAGGCTTGAATAATGATCTGATGAATAGTCAATAATTTATATGGAAAATATAGTTTTTCATGGAGACAGGAAAAAATTAAGACACAAGTATAGAATGACTTGGCAGTAGTATGTGGGAATGGGATCTGAGTGTCCTTACTGATTACAAGTTAAACATGAGAAAGCAATTTTATGTAGCTATCAAAAAGGCAAAAATGGACTTGGGGAATATTAATGAGATCATAGAGTCTAGATCACAGAGAGTAATTCTTCTAT
Source organism: Notechis scutatus (assembly GCF_049901735.1). Lineage (NCBI taxonomy): Eukaryota > Metazoa > Chordata > Lepidosauria > Squamata > Elapidae > Notechis > Notechis scutatus. The sequence continues at coordinate 98,639,393 of NC_142025.1, read as the reverse complement.
TCTACTCTGTCTGGTCAGACTCTATTTGGATTAGTTGTCAAATTTTGGACACAACTGGTCAAAGAAGATGTCAACTCATAAAATATTTCTATGGTCTTTTTAGAGCAGACCCCTTTTCCTCCTGTGCGAACTAGAGCCAGGGAGGAAGGTCAGCCACCTCAAGCACAGGTTTACAGAGGGAGACTGAAAGGGGGCCAGAGACCATTCAAAGTTTGGACTGACCATAAAAATCTGGAAGGCCTTAGGACCTCATGAAAACTATCACCCAAACAAATCTGCTGGGCCCAATACTTCAACCAATTTGACTTTGTGCTAAAACACATCCCGGGGGAAAGAATTTTCTGGCTGAAGCCCTCTCTTGCATGCCCAGTATAAATGTGAAAGGGAGGAGATCGTAAATGCCATCATCCCCCCTACCCAAATAGCTGCCTAAGTAATGACCAGATGACAACACTGCGATTGACAAGACCAATCCAAAGATGACTTAACCACGGAATTAAAAACTGAACTGCTAGCAGACCATTGTTTCCTGGACAATCAATACATCTTAACAAAAAGAGATGACCTAGTGTGGAAAGGGACAAAACTCTATGTCCCAGAATCCCTATGCATTCTAGTCCTTCAGAGGAGCCACGACGCCAAACCGGCAGGCCTCTTCGGGTTCTTAAAGACTTTATACTTAGCTCAAAGGCAATTCTGGTGGCCTGGCATAAAGAAAGATGTAGAGTTATGTGAAGAGTTGCACCATCTGCACTGTGATGAAAAAACTACCAGGAAAAAGCCCCCAGACTGCTACAGACGGTAGCAGAACCAACGAGGCTATGGGAGGAGATTGCCATGGACTTCATAGTGGAATTGCCGAAAAGTGGAGGAAACAAGGTGATCTGGACTGAATAGACTTATTTTCCAAACAGGCACATTTCATACCATGCAGCAGACTACCCTCAGCTCACCAGTTAGCCAAGCTGTTTTTGAAACACATCTACCGCCTGCATGGAGTACCATGGAGAATTATCTCAGACAGAGGAGTCCAGTTCATGGCCAAATTTTGGAGGGAATTCTTGTGAACTATTGGGTCATCTCAGGGCCTTAGCTTGACTTTCCATTCAAGTACCAATGGGGGAGGGTAGAGAGGTTGAACACCATGGTAGAGCAGTACCTGAGGGGCTACGTGAATTATCAGCAATCCAATTGGGCAGACCTCCTGCTTTTTGCAGAGATCATCTACAATAATGCTGTTCACAGTAGCATGGGACTAACCCCCTTCAAAGTAATGAGCGGTATGGACTTCATCCCAATGCCTGAGTATCCAAGGGATCCTCCCTTCTCAATCAGCCTGACCGATTGGATGTCAACACTGAAAGCAACTTGGGAGAATGTCAAAAAAGCGCTGGCAAAAGTGGCACAGAGCTATAAGAGACAGGCAGAGAAACACTGAATTCTGCAATGGCCATTCCAGGTGGCGGAGAAGGTCTACCCTCCATTAAATACCTGAGGTTAAGACTCCCTAGCAAGAAATTGGGGCCAAAGTTGATGGGACTATTCCCCATAGTAAAGGTCATCAACCCAGTCACAGGGAAACTTCAGTTAGGGAAAATATACCCGATATTCCATAGTAGCCTCTTAAAACCTATGGTGGGATCAACCCTGAAGTCCCTACCTCGTGAGCCCCCAGGCCCCTTAGTCTTAGGAGGCCAAACCCATTATAAGGTGCAGCAACTTCTCGATTCGAGGTGGAACAGGAGACAACTCCTGTGATAAGGGATAGCCCTTTCACTTGATTAAATATTGATTTAATCAAGTGGAAGGGCTATCCCTTATCAGAGGCATCTTGGGTAAAGAGTAGGAACATCCAAGCCAATTGCCTTGTGACAAGGTTCCATGCAGAAAACCCAACCAAGCCTGGGGTAGTTTGCAACCTTAAGTCCTATACCTGCAATAAATTTGTTTTCTTTTTGTGTTGTACAGGTCACTTTCAAGAAGTGAGGGGAGCCAAATGTCAATTCATAAAATATTTATATGGTCTTTTTAGAGTGGCCAACAGAAAGGGAGGGGGAGCAGTGCAGCAGCTTGCAAGCCGAAAGTGCATTCCATAAATGTTTTCAAAGATAGTAACTAGTGACTGAAATTTCTGCCATGCCAAATTCTAACTGGAGAGCATGACTTTGGCTATGGATGTGTCACATTGGAGAATATGAATTATGATACACCCAGGGGGGCAGGGAAAACCAGGGTCAAGGGTGACAATGAATTATGTGTCTCAGAGTCGGCTACACCCAGCCAGTGCCGGACATGTTAACTCCCAATAAATCCTTTTTAAATTTTGGAAGTTTGACTCGAGACTCATGATTTAAATGAGGGTAACTGCTGGAATCCTGACAATAGAGTAAATTTGGAGGGCTACCAAGGTGGTAAAGCATCTGAAAAGTAACATCAATAAAGAATGATGGCAAAATATAGGTATATTTGGACTAAATAGATTAAAAATAGATAAAAATAAATAGGAGAAATTATGGTAGTCACTATATTGCAAAACCCTTCTGATTAAAAAGCAATACAAAAATTAGTATTCAGAGATTGCGCTATCACAATTACCCAGAGTGAAAAGTGGTTTTTCAGAGAGTAATAATTTCTCAAAATTTGGGTCTATTTAATATTTTCACATATACGCTTTATGAATTTGTGTCACACCTGTGTAATTCTCAATCATATATTTGGTTTTTTGGTAGAAACACTGGAACATCCCAGAGCACAGAAATAGACATTTTAGTAAACGTTAACTGTTAGCAATAGACTAGTAAATAGTTAGTAAATAGACTGTTAGTAAACCTTAACTCATAAAATTTATCCCTTCCTATATTATTCCATAGCAAACACTCTTTTCCAACAACCCTCTACACATGGACATCACCAGACAGTCAACACAGAAATCAGATTTACTATGTGTTCTGCAGCCAAAGATGGGGAAGCTCTATACAGTCAGTAAAAACAAGACCAGGAGCTGACTGTGGCTCAGATCATGAGCTTCTTGTTGCAACATTTAGGCTTAAATTGAAGAAAGTAGGGGAAAGAACTAGGCCACTCAGGTATGAACTAAATCATATCCCTGATGAATATGCAGTAGAGATGACAAATAGATATAGTGCCTGAAGGATGGGTGGAGGTTTGCAACATTGTACAAGAGATAGCAACTAAAACCATCCCAAAGAAAAAGAAATGCAAGAAAGCAAAATGGCTGTCTGAGAAATAGCCGAGGAAAGAAGGGAAGCGAAAGGAAAAGGAAAAAGAGAAAGAGAATAGCGAGAAGAGATAAGAATGCCTTCTTAAATGAACAGTGCAAAGAAGGAGAAGAAAACAATAGGATAGGGGGAATCAGATATCTCTTCAAGAAAATTGGAGACATGAAGAGAATGTTTCATGCAAAGATGGGCATGATAAAGAACCAAAATGGCAGGGACCCAACAGAGGCAGTAGAGATTAGAAGAGGTGGAAAAATTACGAAGAAGAACTATACAAGAACAAGCTTAACATCCCTGATAACCATGATTGGGTGGTCACTGACGTCGAGCCAGACCTCCTGGAATGTGAAGTCAAATGGACCTTAGGAAGTCTGAGCAACAACAAAGCTAGTGGAGGTGACAGTATTCCAGATGAGCTATTCAAAATCTTAAAAGACAATGTAGTAAAAATGCTACACTCAATTTGCCAGCAAATTTGAAAAACTCAACAGTAGCCACAGGATTGGAAAAGGTCAGTTTACATTCCAATTCCAAAGAAGGGCAATGCCAAAAAATGTTCAAACTATTGCACCATTGCAGTCATTTCATATGCTAGCTAAATTATGTTCAAAATCCTACAAGCTAGGCTCCAGCAATATGTGGACAGAGAACTACCAGAAGAGGCAGAGGAACTAAGATCAAAATGCCAACATATGCTGGATCATGGAGAAAGCTAGGGAGTTCCAGAAAAACATCTACTTCTGCTTCATTGACTATGCTAAAGCCTTTGATGGTGTGGATCACAACAAATTGTGGCAAGTTCTTAAAGAGATAGGAGTACTAGACCATCTTATTTGTCTCTTGAGAAACCTATATGCGAGTCAAGAAGCAACAGTGAGAACTGGATACAGAACCACTGATTGGTTCAAAATTGGGAAAGGAGTCCGGCAAAGCTGTATATTGTCACTCTGCCTATTTAACTTATATGCAGAGCACATCATGAGAAAGGCAAGGCTAGATGAATCAAAAGTTGGAATTAAGATTGCCGGGAGAAATAACAACAACCTCGGTTATGCAGATGATACCACTCTAATGGCAAAAAGTGAAGAGGAACTAAAGAGTCTCTTGATGTGGGTGAAGGAGGAGAGTACAAAAGTTGGTTTGAAACTCAACATTAAGAAAACTAAGATCATGGCATCCGGCCCTCTCAATTCCTGACAAATGGGGAAGAAATGGAGGTAGTGACAGATTTTATTTTCCTGGGGTCCAAGATCACCACAGATGGGGACTGCAGCCAAGAAATTAAAAGATACTTGCTCCTGGGGAGGAAAGCTATGGCAAATTTAGACAGCATACTAAAAAGCAGAGACATCACCCTGCCAACAAAGGTGTGTATAGTCAAAGCTATGGTTTTCCCAGTTGCAATGTATGGATGTGAAAGTTGGACCATAAGAAAGGCTGAGCGCCAAAGAGATGAGGCCTTTGAACTATGATGCTGGAGAAGACTCCTGTGAGTCCCTTGGACTGCAAGGCAATCAAACCAGTCAGTCCTAGAAGAGATCAACCCTGACTGCTCTTTAGAAGGCCAGATCCTGAAGATGAAACTCAACTACTTTGGCCACCTAATGAGAAGGAAGGACTCCCTGGAGAAGAGCCTAATGCTGGGAAAGATTGAGGGCAATAGAAGAAGGGGATGACAGAGAATGAAGTGGCTGGATAGAGTCATTGAAGCAGTCGACATGAGCTTAAATGGACTCTGGAAGATAATAGAGGACAGGAAGGCCTGGAGGAATGTAGTCCATGGGGTCACAATGGGACGGACATGACTTTGCAACTAACAACAACAAAGATTATTCTAGATATAATGGCATGAAGTTACATTCTTGTATTTCACCTTGTGAAGCAGAAGGATGGTTTTCTCCATTACAGGATCTTTCCTTCCTTCCTTCCTTCCTTCCTCCCTCCCTCCCTCCCTCCCTCCCTTCCTTCCTTCCTTCCTTCCTTCCTTCCTTCCTTCCTTCCTTCCTTCCTTCTCATAGCATGGGGCAGGGAGGCTGGTATACCAGTTTGAAGTGAAATTAAAATTGTGGTTTAATTGCTTATATAATATATTCATATTTTATTTAACATAGATTGTTACTATAATAAATATAGCAGAGAAAGCATTTCAATTCATTAAAAGAGAAAATATGCTGGTGATCTCACAAGTTTAAAGGGCCTTATAGGATGCCTATACTGTCAGCTTATCTCAGTTCTGCTTAAACCAGGGGTGGGATGCTATAGAACCGCTAGCTGCGAAGAGCAGCTGACACCGAATAGGTTTGGTGTTTGGCCCATCCGCCTGCCCAGGCTCTAGGCTGTCCTTTATTCCCTGCTTTTGCCTCCTCAGTTGCTTTGCATGGCACAGCTAAGGTTGAAAAAGCAGGAAACAAGAGGATTTTCAAACACTGCGCACCCGCGCGCGGCGCTTGTCAGCTGTCCAGGCGGCACAGCTGATGATTTCTTGCAAATGCTGCACACACACATGTTATGATTGTCCACAGTTCTGAGAACCGGCAAATTGCTCCACTAGCTGGCCCTGCCCCTCCCCGCCCACTCACTCCTTACCTGACATGCAAGCCACCTAACTTGCCTGGTTTGGTAAGTTGCTATTTTTTCTTTTTTTCCCCAACAATCAACTGTTGTGCTCTGCCAGGAGATTTAGATTAGCTAGAAAGCAGGAAATCCTTGGATTTCTTGCTTTCTAGCTAATCTAAAAGCAGAGCCGAACCTGCCTTAGGACTGAAACTTTTCAGTAAAGACTCAGGTAGCCGATTGCAGATAGATAGATCTCTAAGTGAATCTGTGATTGTGTGAGCAACTTAATCTGCCTGTCTGCTTTGCCTGCATTTGGATAAAAGTTGCTTTTTAAAAAATAAAAAATTCAATATTTACATACATGGTTTGTTGTGAGTTAATCTTATGAAGTTGCTTGCTAGCAAATTTTATTAGTTTGCTTGCAAGCAAATTTTATGTGACAGACTCAGGTAGCCGATTGCAGATAGATAGATCTCTAAGTGAATCTGTGATTCTGTGAGCAACTCAATCTGCCTGCCTGCTTTGCCTGCTTTTGGGTAAAAGTTGCTCTTTTTTTATTAAAAAAAAATCAACATTTACATAAATATTTATAATATTTACATTCAAGCCATGCCCACCCAGTCACATGACCACCAAGCCATGCCCAGTCAGTCACATGACCACATTCACAAATTGGGGCACACCCACAGAACCAGTTGTTAAGAAATTTGAATCCCACCCCTATTCTCTGCTATTGAGAATAAAAAGTTTAAACAACAGAACCTCTTTCGAAGCAGTATTGTTAGAATCATTATCCATAGCAAAAACTGCAGGTCTTCAATATTAGTTTTCTATTTTAAAATGTCTGCAATTCTTAGTACATTATCTCTCTTTCTCCTCCCTCCCTCCCTCCGAAATACATAATTTCTCTTTCTTTATTAATTCACATTTTTTCAGAATTTGGTTACATATAAACACCTAAATCTATCCTAACCCACTTTTATTCCATTACAAATGCTGTAACATAACTAGTGCAATATTTCTCCATCGTACATGCACACATAGAAACACATACACTCCCCACAAGTCTTTGTTTATAATTCCTACTGCTCTCCAGTTAACCGTCTAAATAAAAGGACCATTTCATAAAATGCCTTATTCATATTAGACAGCAATTACCATCCCTTGCCATATTCCTTAATAACCTCTTATAAAGCAGGTTATAAAAGTCACTAGTAATGATAGCCAGCGGGCAGATAGCATTTTCTAAGCAAAGCATACAAGCTAATTATGGTTTATATGCACATCAGTAACCTAAAGAGAAAAAATGCTAGTAACTCTTTACCAACTTAAGAATCTGTGTATTAATTGATTAATAAGTGTGTTAGTTGACAAATTCATTGGCAGCAATATTATGTGCATTTTCTTTTGATTTCCATTAAAGTTGCTATAATATAAACTAAACTCAAAAATAATTGCTTTGAGTTAATTTGAATGATTTATTGCTAAATAAAGTATATTTGATATGCTCTGTTTTCAAAGAAATGTATGATAATTTTGATGTTATAATTACTTTTCTTTCCTTTTTTATATTTAACTGCAGCATTAGAGCATATGCAGACAACTTTATCTAAACTGAAGCATTATTGTTACATACATATTCTTTGATATATAGCTAAGAAGTCTTGTGGAAATGTCTCTATTATATTCATTTCCAAAGCATAATGAATAATTGGAGTGCATAAGAACTATAACAAACACTAAACTACAATGGATGTTGAATTTGGCCCCCAAAAGCAAGGATAGATCAGATTAAATTGTATTATTACTATATATCTGAAAAAGACACTGTATAAAAACAAAAAAAAAATTGACTTATGCAAGAACAATGAAACCTAAAAGCATTTGTATGTAACACATAGTTGAGTCCTAAAATAAGAAAATGAAAGTTACCTGCTCCTTGGAATCTAAAGACTATTTCCATATGGCTTTGGTGCTGCTTCAGGATCAGCATTTCACCTTGTGCTCCCACATCATTGCTACTTGACTGAGGCCATTTACTTGTGCAATTCAACCTACTTAGCAACATTTATGTTTTCCAGCTTATTCTACAGAACTTGGGGATTTATTTGTTTAATTAATTCAGTTTAGATTGTGCCTGACTGCAAATTGACTCTAGATGCCTCACAATATAACTAGCGAACAAATAAAACTTAATACAAAGCAAGATGCGAGCCAGTCATTTTGTACAAAAACAGACAAAAGCATACCCAACAAAGGAGCTACAGTAACCATAATCCAAAATCTAGGAAAACAACCAGATTTTCAAGGCCTTACAGAATGTGAGCAGTGTGGGAACCGCGTAGATTTCAAGGGGATCTCATTCCCAGGGGCAGGTGCTGTGATAGAGAAGGCATGTTTTCAGGGTCCCAAGAGATGGCACTGTTTAATTAAAGGGACCTGGAGTATGTCAGTTCTGCCTGCTTCCTTCAGTGTTGAATACACCATCTGTTCTCTCAACAAGGCTGACACCATACCATCAACGCAAATACAGATAATCTCCTTGGCTACCTAAACTCAAGAGGAACTTGGGTCCAATAAACAGGTGGCTAAACTAACAGTTCAGAAACCCTGTCTACTTTCTCAGAAATAATTAACTAAAATTTATCCTAGAACATAGCACAAAATTAAGATATCTTAATCTGGGTTCTGTGCAGTTAGAGTCTAGCTCAGAGCAACTTTATCCACCAATTAGCTGGAATATTCATAGCAGCCTTGAGATGATCCAGTAGTCTGCCTTTCTTTAGCAGGAACTGGGTAACCCCAAAAGAGTTTCTTATACAGCTACAAAGGATAGAAAGATATTGATATTTGGCACAAGGTAATTCCAAAGATGCAGAGCATGGACTGGTGTTTTAACAATAAGAAAGGCAGGAGAGGATACTTGTAACAAGAAGTGACATAACTTGGTAATGTTTGAAAAGCAATTATACATAATGAATAGCTGTATGTTAAGGTTCAGTCTTAGGATGTCTAGATAAGCTTGGGGGAAACAGAAATCTTCATCCTGCCCCTGAAAAAAATTCTCAGCCTCTGACTTGCAGCACATCTGTTTGACATCCAAGAAACCAGCAAAAGCTCATCTTTTTAACCAAAAATGTGTCTATGTGGTTTGCTTCCACCAGAGATCCTTCTTTCATTGGCTTCCTCTCCCATCACAATATCATATTGGTCAGGAGTGGGATTCAAATTTTTAAACAACCGGTACTGTGGGCATGGCTTAGTTGGTGGGTGTGGCTTGGTGGTCATGTGACTGGGTGGACATGGTTTGGTGGTCATGTGACTGGCTGGGCATGGCCAACTCAACATCACTCACATCGAGGCATGCATCTCCTCGCCTGGCCTCTCGTGACTATGGGGATGCTGCAACAGTCATAAGTATGAAAAATGGTCATAAGTCACTTTTTTCAATGGTCACTCCACACAAGCAAAGTACCAGAAAGGAGGGGGAAAAAAACTCCAGAGACGTTCCTGAGACAGGAAGTCTAGTCCTGCCAAGAATGTAATAAGAGTTAATGGAGAGGCAGTTTCTGTAAGCAACACCAGAATGTTTCCTTCCTGCCTTCCTTACAGGTTTAGGCCAGTAATTTCTTCTAACAACCAGTTCTCCAAACTGCTTAGAATGTTAACAACCGGTTCTAGTGAATAGGTGCGAACTGGTAGAATCCCACCCCTGATATTGGTTCAGGAAACATGAACTATTGATAAACTGATATTAAATGGTTTTCACTCATTCTTGACTGAAGTCAAACCAGGTGCAAATCACAGAAGAGTGATAAGGGGCATGGGGCTTCTGATTTACATGCAATATCAAACCCCTCTCCCCCATTCAAGACATATATATATACAATGCTCTGTTGATAATGAATGCCCATAGACCCTCAAAATAGCAACTGTGTGCTGCTGCAGACTTATGCTGCTGAACTTATATTGTAGAATGTAAATGCCCTCGTGGTCCTGGGAGGGGATCTCAATGCTAGATTACACCCCAGTGACCACATCTTCTATATGCAGCACAAATTCCCCCCATCCAACCCTCAAGGTGATGAACTCCTCTTCACCCATTGCCCTCAAACCCCAAATCAAACTATGCAAGTCTCTGCTTGGCTTAAACAACTTTGAGATTAAATCTTTGCATCTTAAAGGGTGTTATTGAAAGTTATAATCTAGTTGAATTCACTTATCTTTTTGGCTCCAGAATGAATGCTATTGACAATATCATTATCTCTAGGGAGTTTCTCCCATATACCAAGATCCTAAAAATCTGTTTGGCAGCAATAATTTCCAGTCCTGCTCCAGTTAAGTCATTTTACTCAAGGAATACACACCATAGGCCTCTACAAATCTCTACTAATGCCAGCAGGAAGAATTTACTGTTGACTCAAGTGGACTCCTAACTAAATCAAATAATAACTGAGATAGTTTGCCCCAACATCCGCCCCTATCACTCTGTGAGAATTATGACAACTTTATCCAAGAGCTCCACCACCAGCTAGAATATAGTAATAATGCTTCCTCAAAGTAACAACGGAGCCACTCCAAATGATGGCTTGACAATGAGTGTGTTAATGCGAAATGTATACTTATTCTGGTATATCATATATCATATTATATCCCCAAAGCATTGGTCTCTTCATAATAGAGTGCCATATCCTCTCAAAAATCTTTAAGAAATTATACATGGACACTCAACAACTTTCTTGGTTTTTTTTCCTTTGAAAACATTTCACTTCTTATTCAAGGAGCTTCTTCAAGGAAAAAAAGAAACCAAGGATGTAAACTTGCCTTTTGAAAAGAACTTTTGGGACAGCCATGACCTGGATGATTAAGAATCTCCATAGACACTTATACTTGGACACCTTTGCAGATGCCCTAGTAAAACAATAGAAAAGCTGCCAATGCAGACATTAGAGTCAGTGATGGAGATTTAAAAAAAACAAAACACTTTTTGCTCAACTAAGACTAGGAAAGGCCAGAAAAAGATATAACCCATTCAGAGGTAATTAAAAACAATTAAGCTTCTGGGCTATTACTTTGACTTTCAGTCTTCATCTGCATGGACACTCATGGCCTAGACCCCAAAGATTAGAACTTGCAATCATTGTCTCCCTTTACAAATAAGGGAAAAGGATGATCCTGTGCAATGTCTACATAATCAGCAAACTCTATGGAAGAAACCTACAATGAAAATTCCAGGACTTGCTGGAAAAGGAAACAATACCTGCAAAAGAGTAAGTTGACATTCTACCAACCTAGACTAAGAGAATATAACTAAGGAAAATTTTCCTGACAGTTAGAGCAATTAATCAGTGGAACGACTTGCCTCCAATAGTTGTGGCTGCTCTAACACTGGAAGTTTTTAATAAGACAATTATCCTCCCATAATACAACCTATTTCCAAGAATACTTAGGGGCTTTTAAAAAGCATTCAAAACACTAGCACAGTATTGCTGGAAAGACTTGTTAGAACTCAGTTACAAGAAAACTAAAATCATGGCATTTACCGAAAAACCAGTGGTGGGATTCAAAATGTTTTACAACTGGTTCTGTGGGTGTGGCTTGTTGGGCATGGCAGGGGAAGGATACCATAAAATCTCCAGTCAGAGGTGGTATTTGCCGGTTCTCCAAACTACTCAAAATTTCCGCTATTGGTTCTGCAAAACTGGTCAGAACCTGCTGAATACCACCTCTGCGAAAGACCCAAGAGTCAAAAGATCCAAGCAGGATTTCTGTTTCAAATGCGGTACCGGAGAATTATCCTTCACTCCGCTAACAGCAGGAAATCTTATACCCTTGCTGAAAATGCACAGCTGATTTGCTATCCTCTTGAGAGAATGTGCTATTCTCAAATTTTTCATGACAACTTTGCACCATTAAAAAGTTGTTCAATCCAAATTTATAAGATCAACCCCTTCAATTCAAAAAATGTGTTTCTAATGTCTCTCTGAGATTGGTCATAGATCTCATGAAATGGAAGCTAGTTGGTGACTGATCATACTGAATTATTGGCTAAAACTTTCATTATTTTCCCTTGGTTTTGCCCCACTGTCTATAAGGGCTGATTTTCAATTCACATGGAAAAACAGTAGCAACTAAAACCTCAGTCTTTGGCTTTTATCTACGATAGGTCTTTTATTCACCATGGGATATTAGTTAGATGATGAGGGCAAAACTCTCATAGCAGATACAGGGTGCCAGTTAGACCCAGCAAAGTCCCCAGACTTTATTTCCAGTGAATCCAGCAGGTACTCTGCCTCTCCCATGACATACTTAATCAACCTCAAATTACCTAACCACTAGACTAGATGACCTTTATGTTGCCATGATGTTTTGCCTCCCCTCAGCTGTCCTGGAAGGCCAATAAAGGAAAACTCCCTGCCCAAAGAGACATTGGAGACATTGCCCCTGTGATCATGAACACACAGAAACAAGAAGGCTTCTCTAGGGCCTATATTACATTTGTCCTAGCTTATTTTACCATTAATATATGATGCATAGAACAATTTTATATTTCTGTGCTGCCTGCAACATAAAATAGTGCCAGATTCTGTGCAACAGTACTTAAAATCTTTGAGATGACTTATGCCTCAAACTAGCCTTAACTGATATTTAAATTTTTAGTTAAAAGTGATTTTTATTGTTTTAATTACCCATGCATTAGTTTTTATTTAATGTTTACCCCTTACAATAGATGTTTTAAACTTTTGTTTGTTTTGTTGTTTATACCTGTGTATACCTACATACATACGTATATACGTACATACGTATATACATATCCTCGCCTCAAGTATTGCCCTACATGTATTGTAGTAAAAGGTGGGGTTTTTTTGCAATTCAGATTCGAAGCAGAAGTGATGGCCATGTGATCAGAGGAAAACATACCTTTGATTTAAAGAAATAGTGACACATGTGAAGTGTGTGACAGATGGTGTACAAAGCAGAGGGTTACAGAATCACCTTTTCTCTTTCACAATTGTATTAGCAATAATAAAAAGCACCTTCCTCCATTCCTTTTCTGTAACCCTCTGCTTTGTACATGAAAACTTTACATTTGTTAAAACAAAGGGAGGACTTGAAAACAAAGAAAGGTTGAATTTCTCTTGTAACTACAGCTCACACCAATGTTTCATTTCTTTAACAATTATATTTTGTTGTTCATTAAAAATCCTTAAACATTGGCCATATCGCTTTAATATTATTTTAAGATTACTTACATCTTTAAAGTTACATTAAGCTTAAGATTTAAGAATTTACAGGAGATACCATTCCTTCCCATTTTAGAGAGTTGAGCAATGGAGGTATGTAGACGTCCTTGCAATGAACGAAGAGACAAAATGTTTGTGTCCATCTAGCCTGAAGCTGGAGTACCTTGTCTCCAAACTACATTAAACCTCATTATAATTATTTTCTTAATAACATTAACTTCACTGCAGCATGTGAAATGCTTGTTTTTACCACTGTGGAAAAACTGTAATACTTCATTTTCATATAGCAGTTATATTACTGTGTATTAAATTGAACAAAGTCTACTTTCACAATACATTTATTGTAATTATGAAAACATTCTAACTGTGTGTTTTATATATATGTATATATATAAAACATATATAATGTTTTCTTAAGTTTTCGCAGGTATTTATATGTATGGTATTCAGCTTTATTCGGGTATTTTCCCACGTCATTATAGTTGTGCTTTTAAAGTTGTAGCAACGTTTCGACAGAATCTCATCTGCCTTCATCAGGCTTCTGTATTGTGTTCGTCTGTGAGTCAGACTTTCACAGCCGTTTCTGTTTTAAATTTGGGGCTAGCCTACTGCTGTGCCAGAATGGTTTTTTCTTCATCCTGATTGGTTGGGAGTCTTGGTCTGTGTTTATTGGTCTTGGAGTTTGCTGTGTTCTGCTTGACTGGTGTTTCTAATATCTTCTGTCTGTTTTGTGGCTCTTTTTGTCTTGATTGGCTGGCAACATTGTGTTCCTGTATTGGATGCTTTTAGTGCAGCTTGGCTCCGAGTAAATGGACGGCTATCATTTATTAGGAAGCTAGGTTTCATCTGGGTGCCTGGTTGGGGTATGTTTGAGCTGGAGGTATCAGGGGGGATCTGTTTGTGCCCAGGTGTTTGCCTGGCTTGTGGTGTGGATATTTGTTTGTTTGTGAGTGCAGGCTTCCAAATAATTGACAGTCTGGTGGAATCATCTCTTCTATTAATGCTTTCAGGTCTTTTTTCAATCTCTATGGCTTCTCTGATAATTCTGTGGCTGGGGTTTTCTATAGTGGCTAGGGTTTTGGTGCCACTGAAGTCGATGCTATGATCTTTGGCTTTCATGTGTTGGACTAGTGAGGAAGTGTGTTCCAGCTTTTTTACTGCATTTTTGTGTTCATCCAGGCGGGTACTTATTCTTCTATTGGTCTGTCCAATGTATGTGGCAGGGCATGATGCACAGGGGACTTCATATATGCCTTGGTTTTCCAGGTCAATTTTATCTTTGGGGTTTCTTAGGATGGCTGCTATTTTTCTGTCTGTTTTGAAGGCAGTCTTGATGTGATGCAGTACTGCATTCTAACCACTGTACCACCATGGCACTTATCCACTTATATCCTTCTTGGGTTGAAAGGAATAAGAAGTAAGCTGAGATTGGCAGAGCTTGTAAGCAATTTTCTGCATGATTGGGAATCATCAAGGTTGGAGGGGATTGTAGTGTTTATCTTCCCTTCATTCTGAGGATTTAAAATACCTGAATAAGATTAAAGATTTAGTATTGTTTTTTTTTAATAAAAAATTTATTAGGGTTTTCACAAAACATAATACAAGTAAAATTTATGTTTTGAGAATAGCATGGTCCCGGGTTATCACTTCTCCATACAGACACAAATTCAATTTCATATTCATCTTTGTGTTCTATTCCATATCTTATTACTATTTTAACATTTTCTCAATAATTTTTCCCTTCCCTTAGTTTTCTCAACCTTGCTTTTAATTATCTTATTCCTTTCTAAATTCAATTATATATATCTTTTTCTAAGTTTCAATACCTTTCTAGTCATTATATTTATACTTTTGTCTGTCTTGTTTCAATTTCATATTTTCTTTTCTCATTAAACAAATTTTTTCCCTGTAGTTATTAATTGGAGTATGACACCTTTGTATCTTTTAATTTTTATCCATTCAACTCTTATTAAACTTCAGTTTATGCCTTTACAATTATAACATTCAATATAACACATAACTTTCAGACGAATTCTGCTTGGTACATTCTTAAAATACGCATTAAGTTCTTAAAGAGAAAATATATATATATAACAATAATAAATAAAATACTTATTCTATTCCAATTCAGCTCTATCATTAATGTTAGTTATAATCTTTGACATCTTTAACATTTCTTTTCAATAGGGTATCATACTTCTAGGAACACTTATAATATTTCCATATTTTTTCATGTTTCTTTCATATTCCTCTTCACTTAAATTTTTATAACACATTTATAATAATTAAAATGTTGCCCTCCTTTCCTAATTTCATTCTCTCATTCTCTTTATTTCATTTATTTATTAAACATTCCATTCCATTACATTACAATGAATATTTTATCTATCATTTTAATCACACTTGTTTCATATTTTCAAAGTTCCTTTCTATTTCTAATATAACAATGCTATCTTATGTACCCTTGCAGAATCCCCCTTTCAATTAAGTTTTCACCCATTATCTCTGTGTCTTCTAAATAGGCTTATATCCTTAATCCTTGTACATTTTCCCTGTTTCTCTATGCCCTGTTTCTGTCCTTTATAATTTCTTTTCCTTTCCCTCTTCCCCCTCTTCTTCTCCCTTCCCTTTTTGACCCCTTCTCTCTCTAATTCTGATTCTCTCTTCTGTAATCCTCTCTTCTGTTTCTTCCTAATGTTGTAATTACTTTTCAAACTATTCTTTTTTGGGGTTGTTTTTTCAGATCTTAAATTTTCCACTCTCTTTCCCCCCTTTCCTTTCCTTTCTTTTCCCCACATAGAAATACTTGGTCATTGAAGATGGCTTCTTCTTTGTCCTGCCCTTCTTGTTCTACAGGCATTTCTTGTTGTTTCTCATAGTTCAGGATCTCCATTTCTAAAAATTGAAATACAAAGCCAAAAGAACCTCTTCCTTCTTGTGCATCTTCTTTCTGTTTTTTAAGTTCCATCCTCAATTCTTCTAAAGTGATACCATTTTAAAAACTTTTAAACAATCACCCAATTAATTTTAATCCTTTAGATCCAATAGCCAAAAATCCAAAAATCACCAAGTAATCCAAATAATCCAAAGCTGTTTCTTCTTGCTTCTTTTTTCCACTTTCTCTCCCTGGGGTTTTCTTATCTTGTTGCAAAGTTTCAGTTAAAATGTATCTTTTAGGAATCTTGTTAAAGTTTCACTGTTAATTCCTTTCATTTTCAAGTGGTCTCCTCCATTTTTCCAGATCCCACTCTTTTGTTTTTTTCTTTCTTTTAAAAGTTTTTGGGAATCCAGAAATCTTTATTATCCCTTTGACATTTTATTTTCAGCTTAAATGCCTGTTAATGTCAAAGTGGATTTTTGCCAGTTTCTTGCTTAAATCTCTTAGTTGTCAATATAGAGAAGAAAAGAAAAAAAACCCTAATCCTTTCCCTTCCCTCTCTCATTCGCCCGTTCAAAGTCTTCTTTGGGAACAATGTTGTTCTTTATAATTCAAATTCCAGGGTACCTTGTATTGTTGCTTTTTCAGTTCGACCCGGTCAGCCAAAACTTTCTCTTCTTATCTTCCTCCTTCACATTCTTTTCCAGTCGAGTTCTTCTTTGAGGTGGACATTTCTGACCACCACTGCAACCGCCTTTGGGAAAGGGAGTAATGGCCAGCTGGGGAGGGGAGATGTGACTCTCCTCGACCCTGGTGGCAGTCTCCCCCCTCTTCACCACCTCTACGGGGTGGCTTAGCCCCGAAACCAGCCGGCTCGGGGCGGTCCAGTGGCGAGCACAGATCGAAACTATGCACGATCACAGATTTCGGTCTGTCACCAAAGAAGCTCAAACCGGAAGCCAAAGATTTAGTATTGTTGATGGATTTACATTTAATTCACTTTTTTAAATAAGATGTTGGATTATCTTTCCATCAGTAAAAAAAATGGTACAGATTGGAAAGTGTGATGGACCCACTGTTTCCAGCTGTGTGATTAAATTTCTCCATCCAAGTGGGGCAATGATGCAGTTGAGGAGAGAGCTCCTTTCTTTTTCATTCTTCAACTTTTTTTCAAGAGAATTTGTTTTTGTGCTCTCAAGAGACCTAAGAATACATATGTCCCCAAAGTGCTAAATTTTGTGCTATGATTGTAATTTCTTCCCCCAAGCAATCATTGTTTCTTTAACTTGTTCTTCTTCTAGTTTAATTTCTAATAAATATCCATACAATTTTTTAATCACCTTTTCATCAGTACCTGTCAAAATCTTATCTAAATCAGTCAGTTTATCATAGAAACCTTCTGTTTTAGAATCTTTATCATACCTTGAATGTATTTGCGCATATGAAAACCAATTCATCTTTATACCTTGTTCGTCTAATTTTTGCATAGATTTAAGTTCACCCTTTTCATTCAATATTTCACCATATCTAACCGTTTGTTCCTTTTTATATATTATAGGATAGGAAAATGCTTCAATAGTCGATAGCCAGACTGGAATTTTCAAATAGCATTGCCTTTTAGTCTTCTCCCAATTTAACCACAGAGACTCCCATATATAATGTCTTTTAAAATACCCCTGTGTTTTAGTTCCTTTATACCATAAAAAAGCATGCCACCCCAACAACAGATCATGTCCTTCTAATGTCAACAATCTAGCATTTCTTAATGTTATCCATTCCTTAACCCACATCAAATTTGTAGCTTGGTAATACAACTCCCAATTAGGCAAACCAAATCCTCCTCTTATTCTAGCATCTTGCAAAAGTTTTAATTTTATTCTCGCTTTCTTACTTTGCCATATATATTTCAACACAATTTTATTTAAATCTTCAAAATAATCTTTTCCAAGCCTAATTGGAATTGTTTGGAACAAATATAAAATTCTGGGTAATATATTCATCTTGATTGTTGATATTCTCCCTATTAATGACAGTTGTAAATTTTTCCATTTTGCCAAATCTAGCGCTATCTGCTGCTTAAGTTTAATATAATTATTCTCTTTTAGTGTACTACATCTTGCCGTAAAATGTATCCCCAAGTACTTGATCTTATTCGTGACCTAGATTTTCAATACATCCGCCAGTTCTTCCTTTTGTCTTGATAACATATTCTTTGTCAAAATCTTTGTTTTGTCTTTATTTATTTTCAAACCGGCCACCTTCCCATATACCTCTATCTTTTCTATCAATTTTAATGCTGTTTCTAGTGGGTCTTCTAAAATGAAAACCAGATCATCTCACGAATGCTTGCAACTTAAATTCTTCCTTTTAATTTTCATCCCTTTTATATCCTTTTCTTCTCTAATATTTCTGTTTAACACTTCCAAGGTTAATACAAACAACAAAGGTGACAGTGGGCACCCTTGTCTTGTTCCTTTTCTTATATCAGTAGAGTCTGTCAGTTCTCCCTCTATCATTACCTTTGCCGTTTGGTTATGATATATAGCTTCTATTGCTTGGATAAATTTTTTACCAAAGCCCATCTGTTCCAGCTGTAATAACATGAATCGCCAATTCACATTATCGAATGCCTTCTGTGCATCTAAAAATATCAAAGCCATTTGTTTTTCAGGGTGTGCCTTGTAGTATTTCAAAGTGTCCAAAATTACTCTCATATTGTCTTTGATTTGTCTCTTTGGCAGAAATCCATTTTGATCAGGGTAGATAAAATTATTTAGGTATTTTTTAAGTCTTTCTGCCAATATTGAAGCAAAAATTTTGTAATCTGCATTTAGTAAGGAAATAGGTCTATAGTTCTTGATTTGTAATGGGTCGGCCTCCTGTTTTGGGACAAGTGTAATATAAGCTTCTGACCATGATTTAGGTACCTTCTTCTTTAACATAACTTCATTCATAACTTCTAGCAATGGAAGGCTCAACGATTCTTGTAGTGTTTTGTAGAATTCTGTTGGAAGTCCATCTGGGCCTGGTGCCTTTCCATTGTTTTGCTTCTTAAGTGCTTCAGTTAACTCCATCATTGTTATATTACTTTCTAACATTATTTCAACCTCTTTAGGTATCTGGGGTAGGTTAGCATTCTGTAAGTACTGTTTAACACTTTCCTCGTCAATATTCTCTTGTGTGTATAGTTTCACATGGTAGTCTCGTATAATTTCCTTTTTCTCTTTACTTCCATAGCAAACTTAACCTTGATCATCTATTAATTGCAATATTTTCCTTGATTCTTTCTCCTTTCTCAGTTTATATGCCAACCATCTACCTGGTTTGTTTGCATCTTCAAAATTGTTCTGTTTCACACCTCTGATTTTCTGTGCTAATTCTTTTTCCATTAGTCCCATTTTATATTTAATTATGTCCATTTTTAACTTAATGTCCTTTTTCTGTGGCATTTTCTGTAACTCTTTTTCAAGTCCTTTATACTCATCCTCTAATGTCTTAGAGACTAGTCTTTTCGTGGTATTTCTTTTCCTTGTATAGTCTATTATCAAGCCTCTGGCATATGCCTTCATTGTATCCCATACATTCTGCATTGATGTGTCTTCTTTTTTATTTTCTCTAAAGAAAAAAGCCAGTTCTTTCTCCATCCTCTGTATGAAATCTTTTTCTTTTAGTATAGTATTATTTAACATCCATCTAGATCTTCTTCTTTGTCCTTTCCATTTAATCGTCATTGGATTGTGATCTGTAGCCCAAGTACTTGTTTCAATATTTATTTCTTGGATATTAGCTAACAATTCTGTTGACAACCATATCATGTCTGTTCTGGACCATGATAAATGTCTGTTTGAATAGAAGGTGTATTGTTTAGTCTTAGCTTTTCTTTCTCTCCATGTATCTTTTAAATTTATTTCATCTATCATTTTAAAAAAGGATTTAGGGAAAGTCTTTCTGTTTTGCTTTGTTGTTTTCTGTGCTGTATAGTCCAATTTATTGTCTACAATTCCATTAAAGTCTCCCATCATAACTATATTAACATAGTCCAGTTCGATTATTTTCATATGTAACTTTCTATAAAATTCTTCTTGGTTGTCATTCGGGGCATAGATTGCAATCAGGAGTGTTTTCATATTATTGTCCATTATTTCCACCATTAATAATCTTCCATTGTCATCGGTATTGATCAATTTCGATGGGTTAATATCTTTAATATATAAAACCACAGCTCTTTTCTTGCATTGTGTCAAAGAAGTAAATATTTTCCCTAATTTTGGCTGTATCAACAGTTGTTCACTTTGTTTTTTAATATGTACTTCTTGTAGGCAGATTATGTCAAATTTTAATTTCTCTAATTTATGGAAAGTTTTCCTTCTTTTAACAACTGAGTTAAGTCCGTTTATGTTAATTGTAATCAGTTTTTTCTCTTCCGTGATTATATTTTATAAGTAGGTTTAGCAGCTCTTGTAGATCTTGGTTCACGTTGTTCTTTAACTTCCACCTTTCCACCTACTGCACCTTCTTCTTTTTCAGTCACTATTTGGCAGTCCTCTTGGAATTCAATTAGTGACATTTCTTTTTCTGTCTTCTCCTCTTTCCCTCAAAAATATTCTGTATAAAATAATTCAGCTTTCTCAATTGAATCAATTCTATGTCTCTGTTCTTGCCATGTGAACATTAAACCTTCTGGAATCAGCTATCTATAATTCACCTCTTTTTAAAGTAGAATTTTAGTCAGAAATCAGTTTTCTCTTCTCATCTCTCTCACTCTTCTGGGTACTTGTTTCAGGACTACGATCTCCTTATCTTTATATTTCAATGTTTTCTCTCTTGCCACTTGCAATATTTGCGTTTTAATGGCTTTCTTTGTAAATCTGATGTGAACTTCTCTTGGTAAGCTATTTCTCATTGGATATCTTGTGAAGACTCAGTAAACCTTGTCTATTCCATCCATCATCATCTCTTTGGTTATTTCCAAAGCTTCAGCCAAAATTTCTATCATTATCTCAGCTAGGTTTTGTCCCTTTTCTTCCTCTGTGTTTTGAAATCTGAGATAAAATTCTGATCTGTCCATCTCCCATCTCAGCATCCCACTTTTATCTCGTTCAACCACAGATAATCTGCGATCAATATCTCCAATCTTCTTATCTCTTTGTTTATCTTCTTCAATTTTTTGGAATCTCTCGTCATACTTCAACATCATTTGTTGGATGTTCTCCACCTTTTCATCAGTTTTTCCTGTTCTTTGTTCAATGTTCTCTGTTCTCTTTTCAATATTCTCTGTTCTTGTTTGTATATTTTGCATTCCTTGCATAATCATCTGCAGCATCACCTTTTCCTGTTCTTTTTCTTGCTGTAACATAATCTGTATTGAGCGTTGTCCTCCAGATGGTGAATAGGAAGAAGTAGAAGTTGAAGGACCAGCTGCTGTTAGTTTCCTATTAATTTAAGACAATTCAAAATCTTCAGGTTCTTCTAGATCTTAATCCACTGGTGAAATAACCAATTGTAATTCGAAGTAAAAATAGTGGGGGGGAAGAAGCCAAATAATAATAATGATAAAAAAAAAATATTCAGGTTCTTGTATTACTTAATCCAATCGATTGGTTAGATAGCAGTAAAAACTCAAAAAAGGAAGAAAAGATGATAAACAGAAAAAGAAAAAAATTTAAATCCAGAAGGGGGAGGAAAAATAGAAAATAAAAACCTAAAAAAGAAAAAAAGTTCTTCAGTTCTTCAACAGCTTAATCCAATTAAAAAGTCTCAGGTATAAAAAGATGTACAAAAAAAAGGAAGCCACACACACACAAAAAAAAAACCAATATGGAGAGTAAATTAAAAAAATTACAGGGGAGGGAGAGAGAGAAAAGAAAAGAGACTACTGCCTTAAAAGAAAAAAAAGGAGGAAAACATTAATACTAAAACTTTTCCTTTAAAATAAAATGCAAACGTAAAAATTAGACTTCAAAAACAAAAAGAAAGACAAAAACAAGTTCCAAAAGGCCAAAGATCCAAATAGCTACTACAAAAAGTAAACTAGTAAGGAGGGGGTTTGTTAAAGTAAGAAATAGCCCAGCTTAAAAAAAATAGAAAGAGCACACTGCACCTTATTTGGTTATCCAAGGCTTTTGTTAAATTTTATAACTCTCTTCTCTAGAGTCTTATTGTCTTTTTTTCCTGTAAACTTCAACACCAGACTTCAGCTACTGATAGAAACCCAGAAGAACACCTGCAATAATACTCTCCCATGTTCTTCCCTCTGTTTTATCAAACAGGCTCAAAGTACTTGAAAAGAAGTCTCAGATTTTTCTCAGCTTTGTCTGGTCAAGAGAAGAAAAAAGAGATACAATATTTCCAAGCCTCTAGTTGGCAGTGTTATAAAGTTTCTTCTGCTTTCACTTTCCCCCTCCTTTTCCAAACAAGATATAATAAAAATTAATTAAAAAGGGGAAAAGATATTTAAAAAGATGACTAGAAGGGAGTCTCTAGTCTAAAATATTATAAAGTCAAAAAGGAGAGAAAAGATAGGTAAAAAAAAAACAAAAACCAGTCCAGTTTCAAAATATAAAATCATATATAAAAAATCCAGCAAAGAGAAAAAAAATTATTACTTTGACTTCCTGTTTAAAAATTGCCGCTCAATCACTTCTGTCTAAAATTTTACAGATTCTTTCTTTTCCTTAGGGTGTCCTTTCAAATCTTAAAGTAAAGAAAAAATTCTCACCAAACCGGCACACTTTCTCTTTCCGTTCTCTTCCGTTTCGGAGCTGTCCCAACTTCAGCAGCTTTAATGGCTGCCTCTTTGCTGTTGGCAAAGAGAGCTTCTCCTGGATCTACCAGGGATTTTACGATATCCCTGGGATCGACAGGATGCACTCTTTACATTCACCGTCTCTTCGGGACGGTTTAGATCCGTTTGGACCGTCCAGGAGCAAAGATATCGGCCGCGATCTCAGACCTACAAGATTGCATGCCATATCATCATGACGCCAGCTCCGCCCTCCTCGTATTCAGCAAGTTCTGACCAGTTCTGGAGAACCAGTAGCGGAAATTTTGAGTAGTTTGGAGAACTGGCAAATACCGCCTTTGACTGGAGATTTTACAGTATCCTTCCCCTGCCATGCCCACCAAGCCACAGAACCAGTTGTAAAAAAAATTGAACCCCACCACTGGTTTGGGTCTCTTTGTCTGACTGCTCGCTTATTTTCTTATAATCTGGTGGTTAGCATCCTCTCCATCTGTCCTACATAGTCACAAAGCAATCCATGCAGGGGATTTAATAGATAACATTGGAAATATCTCCCACCTCCAAGTGATCTTTACAATGCATAATTTGTCCTCGTATGGTTGCCTCTGAGTGGTATGCAATGTCCACTTGCAGATCTTGAAAGCTGTGCTCTACAGCTTCTGAAATGTTTTTGATGTATGGCAGGGTGTACCATGTGGTTGATATTGTACCTTGTTTCTTCCTTTCTCTCCCCACCATGTTGTGTAGAATGATTGTGACAAATGATTGTGGGTACCAGGGGTGAAATTCAACCACCTTGCACGAAATGGTAGGAACGATTGGGTTCAGTTTGCCCCGCCCACACCCACCCAGTTGCACCTATGTCGGCAACAGGGGTAATACTGACAGTGAATGGACTGATGCATGCGGGGAGGGAGAGTAGTGCACGGGAGATCGCGGCATCCGAGCCCTTCCCAGGTGTTCCC
This sequence comes from Notechis scutatus, assembly GCF_049901735.1. NCBI lineage: Eukaryota > Metazoa > Chordata > Lepidosauria > Squamata > Elapidae > Notechis > Notechis scutatus. Next base: position 98,615,769 of record NC_142025.1, on the reverse strand, counting down.
TGGCCTGCAAGTGGAGGGTGCAATCTCCCACAACCCCCCCCTCAGGAGCCGCAAAGTATTCATGGCCCCCCTGGCCCCCACCAAGCCTCTGTCCCACCATGCTTCTCTTCCTCACCAGAAGGCTTGCATGCCCAGCAGGAAGGAGGGGTCTTGGTGGGTGCCAGAGGGGCGCCGAGCACTCTGCAGCCTGCAAGGAGAGCCTGACCAGTGGTTTCTGCAGCAACCAGGGAGAGCCAGCCCATTGGGACCTCTTGCACCTGCTTGGCCCAGCTGACTTAACCACGGGAGTTCGGGCAATGGAAAAGTCACCAGAGGGATCCCTGCCCATCGTGACTTTCTTCCAGTCCCACAACCACCAAATGCTGGTGCTGTACAAGTGAGGAGGGGTCAGGGGAAGAGAGGAGGAGGCACCGCTTCTCCTCCTGCCAGAGACTCTCCTTGTCCCCTTCCCTCTCTAGTCGAGCGGTGGTTGCCGCTTAGTGCAAAAACTTTGCTTCCCCCACAAAAAAAGTGTCAGAGAGAGTGAGAGAGAAAGGGAGAAAGAGAGAGAGATGAGAGAGGGAGACAGAGAGAAATGAGAGAAAGAGAGAAATGAGAGAAGAGAGAGATGAGATGAGATGAAATACGATGAGAGATGAGAGAAGCCAAGTAACATTGACTTGGCCACACCCACCCACCCAGTCACATGACCACTCCCACCCACCCAGTCACATGACCACCAAGCCATGCCCATCAAGCCACGTCCACAGAGCCGGTAGGGGAAAAAATTGAATTTCACCCTTGCTGGGTACTCATTCTGCTTGAATTGTTCACATACATGCCTTCTCTCCAGCTGTTTGGCTTGCTGGGTACTACAATGAGTTCACAAAATCAAAATTTTGATTTCGTTCATATCTAATGTAATAAAATATTTTTTGAGAAAGGAGGGAGTAGAGGATAAAAGGGCAGCTAATATATATATATAGTCACAAGTATTGGTCATTTTTGTCAATTCTCTGGTTTGAAATTATAGAAGGATAAAAAGAACCTTCATCCAGCAAAATCAAGGTTACATAATGATTAAATATTGTTTAAAATTATTATTTTGGATTGTTCTCCCAAGTAGTATTTATTTGTTGATATAAGTACACATGCCCTTCACCTTATAGAAGCACTTGAAAAGTTATAAAAACAGTTGAGAATTATTCCAACAGAAAAAAATGCAATATTGGTGAAGACATACAGTAGGTATTAGTTATAAGTGTCTCTTGAACCTAATTTTCTCTTGTTCAGTCAGATACAGTTGAAGACTTGCAGTTCCCCCTCCCACACTGACTTGTCTAATAACGTGTATTTAGACAAATACACCACAATCCAAATACACAAACAATCCCATAATGCTCTTTTATATTTGCATTACTGGTGTTTTTTTTACTAATGTAGCAGCTTCCAGAGTTTTCCTTCTTAAAGATAGAAAAAGATGAAGAAGTATGTGGAAGAAAATGGATATCAACTGCTGAACTGCCTCTCTGGTATGCAGGCTAGGTAGAAAATATGGTGGTGTCAGTCCGATTTCATTTATACACTTTATTATATTGAGAAATATTGGAAAAAATAAATTTCCTAAACAAATGTTATAGCCTTCTCTGTTGTCTTCTCTCTCTTTTCCCCTTCTTTCTTCTTTCCCCCCCCTGCTTCCTCCCTCTCTTCTTAGAAAGGAATAATTGCAAATCACTTATCTAAACAAACTCTAGAACACAGAGGGGTGTGTGTGTGTGTGTGTGTATGTGTATACATGCACACATAAGAAGGACGGATTTTAAGAACATTAGAACAACAATGGGGCATTTCTTTAAAGCTTATGCTATCTGATCATGCTATTATTTTTTACTGTTATTAATATTACCGCTGAGGGCAATAAAGTGCAAGGCTATAGATGGAATGTGCCGCCATCCTAGCATGGTAGGGGGAAATGTGTGATAAATTTCTTAGAGGAATGGCTCTACATTTATGCAAGTCCCATTCTGTATAGCTAAGCCCATATTTCTGCAGTTTATTTAGCCATATATTTGTATTTATAAGGATGGGCACATATACTAGCAGTAAATAGGCTAATCTGTTTTAGTGGTGTGAAACCACTGTGATGGGCAGGCAGGCAAGCAGGCAGGCAGAAAGCTTATAAAAGAATCTAACTAGAACTTAGAAAGTATGTTCTACAGCATGCTTTTATCTAACTGCTTTTTGTTTTTTATAATCATATACTCTGATTATGAATTTTTAAAAAAATTATCAGGTTCTTATCAAGCCTACTAATTTTTATGAGATAAAGGAAGTATTAATACAATGTCTTGAGCTCCAGAAAGAAAGAGTACGAATCTAGCATATTAAAAAAATGAGAAAATCCTATCATAAAAAGTTCATCAAAATATAACTTGACGAATATAATGTGCTCTCAAATATAATGTCCTACCATACAGAAATTCAAATTCACCTACAGGAGATTTTCTAGTCATTGTTTGAATACGTCCAGGAAAAGAATACTCAGCACTTTCCTAAATAATTGTTTCCATTGTTAAGTAATTCTTGTCACTTGAAACATTCTTCCATAATTTCCCAGAATCTGTCTTCCTGTAATTTAATGCCGTTAAATGTTCTGCATTCTGGATGACAGACAACAGGTTGTGATTGTCTTCTGTTTTAATATTCCTTCAATATTTGAAGAGTGCAGTCAGTTTTGCTCAAGGTTCAAGACACCCATTTTCCTCAATCTGTTCAGGGGACTTAGTTTTTAATCCCCAGTTGGTCTTCTTTGTACTATTCTGATTTGCTTGTTATCACTTAAAATGCCTAGAAAATAAATAATTTAGAGAAAGTTAATTAATCCAGAATAAGTAAAACTATTACCTCCCATAATTTGGAGACTTCTATTAACACAGCTTAAAATTCCACTTTATTTGCAGCCTCATCACACTGCTGACTCAGTTAATTTGTAATCAACCAAGTTGCCAAAATTATTTTCACAAATATTATTACCAAGCCAAAACTATACCAATATCAAGCTCAAGTTGTAATTTTATTTCTCCAGCTTGTTCTTTACAGTTATTCAGTGAAACACATAACCTCATCTTGGAGACGATCAAGTCAAGATCTGAGTAAATTTGAAAACATTCAGTATTCTGTTTGCAACAGTGATGGAAAACATAAATTAGCAGTTCGAAAGCTACTTCATATGAATGTTTTCTATTTGAGATAAAGAAAAATCATTGTCATTTAATTTCATCTCTAATCAGGCCAGAAACATATTAACAAGAGAGATCAGAGCAGCAAAAAGAAGATACTCTGAAAAGTTAAGGAATCAGTTCTCAACAAATGAACCAGCAAACATGTGGAAAAACTCTTAAAAACATCACTGGCTACAGCAAACCTCCTTCCCAGGCAGAAGGAAATCAACAACTAGCAGATGACCTGAATGTGTTTTACTGCAGGTTTGAAAGGAAACTACAGCCACCTATCTCCACAACCCACATCTCAAACACACCAACAACAGCCAAGCCTCCTACAACTGGCCCCAACCCATTGGGTTCAAAATCTCTGGTGATCTCAGAAAAAAGAAGTACAAGATCTATTTCACAGACAAAAGCCAGGAAAAGCACCAGGGCCAGACAAGATAACTCCTTCTTGCTTAAAGGTCTGTGCTGACCAATTGGCCCCTATCTTCACCTGAATCTTCAATAGATCAATAGAGATATTCTATGTTCCTTCCTGCTTCAAACACTCTACTATCATCCCAGTGCTAAAGAAGCCCTCCATCAAGGAACTGAATGACTACAGACCAGTTGTTTTAACATCTGTAGTTATGAAAATCTTTGAAAGGCTTGTGCTGTTTCACCTGAAAACCATCACGGATCCGCTGTTAGATCCCATGCAGTTTGCATACTAAGCAAATAGATCGACAGATGATGCTGTTAATATGGCTCTGCATTACATTCTACAACACCTTGAATTTCCAAATACCTACGCTAGGGTCCTCTTTGTAGACTTTAGTTCAGCATTCAATACCATCAGTCCAGACATTCTTCTAAGTAAATTAAACCAACTAGCAGTACCTGAACACACTTGTAAGTGGATCATAAGCTTCCTAACAGACAGGAAGCAGCAGGTGAAGCGAGGCAGAATCACATCTGACACCTGTACAATTAGCACAGCCCCCCTCCCCAAGGCTGTGTGCTTTCTCCACTTCTCCCTATATACCAATGACTGCATCTCAAATGATCCATCTGTTAAAATACTGAAGTTTGCTGATGACACAACAGTGATTGGTCTCATTTGAGATGACAACAAACCTGCATACAGACAGGAGGTTGTACAACTTGCCTCGTGGTGTAACCAGAACAGTCTGGAACTGAACACACTCAAAACTGTAGAAATGGTGGTAGACTTTAGAAGAAACCCTCCCATACTACCACCTCTTACAATACTAGACAACACAGTATCAACAGTAGAGACCTTCAAATTTCTGGGTTCTATTGACCTAAATAGTTCACATGACCTAAAATTGACACCTAAAATCAAAAACATCGTCAAAAAAGCATAACAAAGAATGTTCTTTCTGTGCCAACTCAGAAAGCTCAAACTGCCCAAGGAGCTGCTGATACAGTTCTACAGAGGAATTATTGAGTCTGTCATCTGCACCTCTATAACTGTCTGGTTGGTTCTACAACCCAACAGGACAGACACAGACTTCAGAGGATAATTAGGACTGCAGAAAAAACACATGCCTTCAATCGAGGACCTGTATACTGCAAGAGTCAAAAAGAGGGCTGTGAAAATATTTACAGACCCCTCACATCCCGGACATAAACTGTTTCAACTTCTTCCCTCAAAACAAGGCTATAGAGCACTGCACACCAGAACAACTAGACACAAGAACAGTTTTCCCCCGAAAGCCATCACTCTGCTAAACAAATAATTCCCTCAACACGGTTCAACTATCTACAAAGTCTGCACTACTATTACTATTAATATTCTCATCATTCCTTATCACCCATGCCCTCCCACTTGTGACTGTATGACTGTAAATTTATTGCTTATATCCTTACAATTTATATTGACTGTTTCCTAGTATGATTTGATTGCTTATTGTACTCTATGACTGTCATTAAGTGTTGTACCTTATGATTCTTGACGAATGTATCTTTTCTTTTATGTACAATGAGAGCATTTGCACCAAGACAAATTCCTTGTCTGTCTAATCACACTTGGCCAATAAAGAATTCTATTCTATTCTATTCTATTCTATTCTATTCTATTCTATTCTATTCTATTCTATTCTATTCTATTCTATTCTATTCTATTCTATTCTAATATAGTGCTTCTTATCGCATAGGACAAGTTTCCTGACTTATTATAGTAATTTCTGTTTCTTTGTCTATTATTGAATTTTATCAATATCACATCATGATTATTATAAATCTCAATATCATCTGGATTCCATAGTATACAAAATATGTGAGCACAATAAAAGATCCCCTAAGTTCCAAGATATATCTAAGCATTCTAAATGTTTTCTATGACTCTGAAGCACAATATTTCATTGTGAATTTCTCTGGGGCAATTCAAAGCAGTATTTTATATACTACGGAATATAACTCAATTTTGCCTATACATGAGAGGTAGGTAATCCTTGTTATTTGTTTGAGTGCCAAATCCTGCGAGGGAAATCATGTAAAATCTCCCTTAATCACTGGGTGGGTAATGGATCTAGTTTCCAAATAAAATGTATGCTATAGCAATCCCTTCCCTGAAAGCTTAAGAATAGGAAAGAAAAGGTCAGTGGACTGATGGGGAAAAATATAATAAGAAAAATATTAGTGTTTTCTTATGAGGAAAATATTATGAGTTCCTTCCCTCCTTTTTCAGCTTTTATGGAAGGAAATTCTGCCAGTTCTCCTAGAAAAAAAAGAAGAAAAAGGAGTTTTAAAATGAGATTATGCACCTTCAGGGTGCCATTTGGAAGTTTTACTGTACTGAGATGACATGAGAGCTCTGGAATTAATATCCTGGAGATGCTTGAAACCTGCAATAGCAATTATTGTAGTACGTGTCCCTGGATAAATAATAGGGCCATTCAACTAATTAGCTCCAGTGATTTCAGCTCCCTGTAAATCCTTTCTCACCCAGCTATAAAAATAAGGCTAGGCAAACTTTTGGTAACAGAGAGGAAACTTCTTCAGCTGGAAGCAAGAAAAGGAAGGAGGACTTCCCCCTTTCGGTTTTAATTCACAATTGCCATCATAACAACAGTGCGATAGCAAGAACTCGAAATATTAACAGGCTATTATATATATAAAGCCAGTTATTAATTGCCACTTAGTGGTAATAAAGCTATCATAGAAAGGGCCACCCTCACACATGCGCAGCACGATTACATATTAATGGGAGACCTGCTCATGTAAATTGACAGCAGGATTTTTTTTTTGTTTTTGCTCTACAGACTATATTGAATAGGACAGAGTTTTCTAAATAATTTCAAAACATAAAAAATACCTGCACACACTACGTATCTGATATTAGCACAATTGAGAAAGTCCAGAAATATTTCACAAGAAGAGTTCTCCACTCCTCTACTCGCTGTAGAATACCTTATGCCACCAGACTTGAAATTCTAGAACTAGAAAACCTTGAATTACGCCGTCTTCGGTCTGACTTAAGCATGGTATACAAAATCATACATTGCAATGTCCTACCTGTCAATGAATACTTCAGCTTCAACCATAACAACACAAGAGCACACAATAGATACAAACTCAAAGTAAACCGCACCAAACTTGATTGCAGGAAATACGACTTCAGCAATAGAGTGGTCAATGTCTGGAATACTCTACCCGACTCTGTAGTTTCTTCCCCAAACCCCAAAAACTTTAACCTTAGACTGTCTACTATTGACCTCACCCCTTTCCTAAGAGGTCTGTAGGGGGCGTGCATAAGCGCACCAACGTGCCTACCGTCCCTGTCCTATTGTTTCTCTTATTCTTTTATTTTTCTTATATGTAACCATTTCATGTATTCACAACTATGTATACATTTATACTTATTATCTTGTAAACAATTGGCAAATCAAATAAATAAATAAATAAATAAATAAATAAATGATCTCTGCTATTATGAAACTAAACCGAATAGGTGAAAAACAAATTCTTTACAGATTCTTTTCCTGAATTCAAATATAAAGAAGTTTAATAAACCAAAGAAAAAATAATAAACCAAAGTCTAAAAAACCAAAGAAAAATATAGAGAAGGGCAGGAATATTCCTGCCTTTACTCTATATTTCCATTAATGTATCACTACATATGTCACTTACATTGTCTGGAAATGCTGAAAATGAATAAGTAATCTGACAATTTATGGCAATGTTTGCTTAAATCAAAGCATATGTAAATCAGGTATAAGATTCATCTGCCAGTTCTGTGCATCCTTCAAGTCGCCATGTATTGAATTTTTCTGATTTCAAACATCCATTTATCAATCAATTAATTTTATAATAGCCACAGACCCAGCATTTCAAACATCCATTTAAAGGCTAATCCTCACATCCCTCTATCCATGCCATAAATTTTATTTATTTATTATTATATTTGTGTCTCATTTTTGTTATTTTTATAAACAATTCAAGGCAGCAAACATATCTAATACTTCTCTCTCCCCCTATTTTTCCCATCACAACAGCCCTATGAGGAGGGTTAGACTGAGTGACTAGCCCAAAGTCACTTAACCTGCTTTTATGGCTAAGGTGTAACTTAGTCTCCTGCTTTTTAAAGACAAGCTGTCATGATGTTGTCTTCATCTAATTTCAGCTCACATCTAAAAGTGACTTTAATTTTTAGCTATTTCAATTTTAGTAATGGTTTCCCTTTTTGCCTGAGACTTTTTTTTTTTTAACCCTGAGTGTATTTTAGCATACTCCATTATTATGTGATTGTTGATAAATCAAACATGGGGTCTATTTAACTACTCTTTTCTACTTTAGGCTAATGTGATCATGTCTCTTCTACTCTCATTATTGGATACTGTCTTCCATAACCATTTTGACTTGGTTTGCAGAAATGATTAGATACTGTACGAGAAGGAGTGGCAGAACCTGGAGGCAGAGTTAAAAGAGAAATCAGCCCAGAATTTTTAAAAAGCCTCAAAAAAATTAAAACCAACCCTTCATGAATTCTATTAACTCTTATCTGGCACCAATATAGTGTTAACCATTAGTAGGTTAGATTGTGGACCAGGACATTTGTGCTTGACAGATACCTGGCTTCTGTTTCACTTTACTTGCTTTAAAAAAAATCACTAGTCCTATACTCCACAGTTTTAAAGAGAGCTAGGTTATGCCATGTGTGCAATGCTGGGACCATTACATGTTTTTCTATTGCTTCTGCTAATAACAGACCATATTTGTTATTACTTCGTTACTTAGGTGGAAGCTACTTCCAGAATTGCATACATGGCCAAGATTGTCATTTTCTTGCAATATTTGTTGAACATTAAAATTGTTCATAATCCATCAGATCCTATTTCACCTTGTGCCTATTTTGCTTTGGTGACTCATTGGCCATGCTATTTGGTACATGAGTTTAACTTTTTCAAAAGACAGATATTTGTTCAGAAGTAATTTGGATCATAAGCATGAAGCATATCTATGTCTGTAATCTCTTAATAAAGCACTTAACAGGTTGATAAGCACACAATTCCAAGTACCAGTAGGACAGAGGTTGGTAACCTAAAACCAATGGGCTGGAGATGGCTTGCTTTCTTCAGTGGCCATTCTAACCAATCATCTTGATGAAGGCAGAGGTAATTTGACCTCAGAAATGGCAATAGCAATGGTTGCATTGTCTCTGGCCCCTTACATAGAAGAAAGTTGCTAACCTGCACTAGGTAGTAGTTTGTGGAAACAAAACCATTGAAAGCCACTAATTACATTCCTTCTTAATTTCTCTTACATTAAACAGTAGAACTGCAGCAGTTGTTGATTCTGCCATTGCTATGGCAGAACAGAGGTCAACAGTAAATATTGAGGCAGTAAATATTGTGATGAGCATATTTTTCTGCTGGGCTGCTGAAGAGCCCTAACAATGTAGTCTTGCAGTCTCCTAGGTTGGAGAAGGCTCTTTTACAGTAAAGAGACACTTATAGCAAGCACTCATAGCAAGTGTAGTTGGATTTAAGGCTTTTGAATCATATTCTACTTGGGTTGAAAGATTGAACATTTAGATTAATCTGATGAGCCAGAGAGAAATGCAACATCGTTTAGGATAGCACTTCTACCAAATAAACAACTTGACATGTTTTTAAAAATCAATTATCTTTGGAATTAAACTTAAAGATTTTATCTAAAATATGATGCAAAATTTCTTCATCTAAAATCACTCATTCTTTTAGAGGCCACTTATATTTGTTGATGATTCAGATGCATTAGCACAATGTAGCATCACAGGGTCCAATCAAGGCATTCCATTTTTATTGTTTGTTTCTATAAGAATTATCCAAGGCAGAAATGGAAGTGATGATAAAGTTCAATTTGGCTGTATCTTTTTCTTGTTTACATGTAAGATATGTATACTGTAATGGTTAAAAAATTGTAATGTGCTTATGTATAAGAGGCATATCTCACACACACACACTATGTATCTGTCCTATAAGAATCATCTAGTTTCACTTTCTTCAGCGTAATGTTTAGTACTGTTACAAAATACTTCAGGATGATAACATGGTTAATGAGAGGTCCAATAAAATGAATACATATTTGTTTCTCCATAATTATTAAATTGGGATATGCATAAAGTGGAATTTGTTTGAAATTATCAAGAAATCTGGGTTTGAGTGTCCACCAAGTGCTAAATCAAATCCTTGAGCACTTTACAGAGAGAGAATAACATAAAAAGCAGAGTGCAACCATATATATCGCTATCAATTTGGAATCTGAATCAAAACGTTGAGAATTTTACTTTTCTTTACTACTGTCATGGGAGAATAACTATGAATAGCTAGTTTAGTCTGTAATGTCTACATACATGTAAACCAATTGGTTAATCCTAACTATCCTTAATCCTATCTTAATCCTAACTCTTTGGCAGATATAATCATCTGATGTATTGTGATAAGATGTGACATAACTAAATTTGGTGCTAAATTTAAGCAGTTGGATATTTTTGGTAGTTTAGCATGTGTGAACCAAGCTGATTTAACTGATATTACCAAGCCATATTTCTTTGGGGGAAAGTGGTGGTGAATGTCAGCGTAGTTAGATTATAGCACTTTTTTGAGAATGTTTGGTAATTTTTACCAGATTTTATTGTGTTGGATGGTTCTTATAAATTTGATTAAATACATACATGACAAATAAAATATGTAATCTTTATTATGACAGCATATGGATAGTGCAAACACTCCCCCATACCCTTCAACGGTTGACTGGGGAACATAGATAATGTTGTTTATATGAACAAGAGATACATGACATAGCAGTGAGCAAGAAAACAGAACAAGTTTTTCCCAGAATATCTGATGAGTCATCTCCCTAAATAATTGGATTACAATCCAGAATATATATTTAATGGTTGCTTGTTTGAATTTTTTTTAGTTTATTTGCATTGGGAATTTTTTTAAAAAATATTCAGCTTTATTGTAAGAGCATCTCAGTTTACAAATGATATCTGTAATTCAGTCAGACTTCTGTCAGTTAAACATTTGTCTAATCTGGAGTCCAGATTAGAAATGCTTTTAGAATATACTATCAGCCTGTATAACAAAAAAAGATACAAAATTCATCCAATACATATTGGATGTGATTGATTAATATACATATTAACTATTTTGATAGCACCTCATATCCCACAAAGCAATAAGCCATATACATCCCATCAGACTTTAAAAAACTCAAAACTCAAATGGAAATAAAAGTAAAGATTGTGATATTTCATGACTAATAATTTTTCTTGGTAATTAAATAACACTGGCATTCCATATAGTAAGGTATTTCCTCTTTTTCTTTTCTCTCTGATTTTATCATTTGCCCATCCCCATATCAATGTGCTCTTCAGGATAATTATTTATGAATATTATGGCATGGATTTTAACTCACAAATGTTACATGATCATAAATATGTTAGTCTTTAAGTTTTAAAAAGATGTAGATATTTTTCACTACAGTAACTAAGCTAACCTTCTGGACATATATTCAAAATACATGTTCTATATTGTAATAGAATGTTGGAGATTGCTAGAAGCTGCACTTACATTCACAAAGTCTCTGTTTAAGTACTGAAATGATAAAAGGTTCACCACTGCTCAAGGCATTCTATTCCCTTGCAGAGTGACTCTTAACATTAAAGATTCTTACAAATGTCCTGCCAAAACTTATGTCTGTGTAATTGTCCTGTCTTCTGGAACAATTCTGAAAAATTCTGTCCAATCTTCAAATATCTGAAGAAGCTATTATGTCCCCTTCCAGTCATTTTCTTCTTTTTTCCCTCCAAGCCAAGCATCCAACTAAAATCAAAAGATTTTTCTTCTAGGCCCTTTATCATTTTGTTTACTGTCTTCTGGATATGCTCCAATTTGTCAATGTCCTTCTTAATATGTGATGCCCAGAACTGGATATAGTATTTTAGAGAAAGGAAAGGTAACTATTATTGAGTTTGACAAATGTTTTGTATTTAAGCTGATTACAAATAAGATTAACAAAATTACCTATCAATATTAGTCATATTTTCATATTTCAGTTTAGTGCCAGTCTTAATTGTTATGAACAATTTATTCAAGAAATAGATGTATGAGAAGATCAGCTATGTAACTCTGAAATTGCAACTTTAAAGAGTGGGCAACTATAGTCTATCAGCAACCATATAGTCTATGGCCATATTAAATTTCCAATGTCATTTTCACTGACTTGAATAATCAAATTGTGCAACTGCACTTTGATTATTGCAGTACAGGCAGGAAGAAACTCAAATTTCTACTCATCTGCGAAATTTACTAGCTAAATTTGGCATTGATTTCCTTGATGAGAATAGCTTACTTCACAGGAATTTTAAAAGAAAGAGGATACCTTAATGCAAATACAATACCAAGATATAATTTGTGAAATTAAAGCTTTGGTTTCTTTGTATCTTTTGTTTCTGAATTATTATTATTATACTGAGTATAGAATATTACTGTGCAGAAAGTAAATAGGCTTCCAAAATTAAGGACTTCTGGACATGGGACTGGATTTTTCCACTTTTGTTAAACTCCAACCTAGGATACCCATTTTAATGCTGTCCATATCTTACTAATAATGAAGTCAATGAAAGGTAGCCAAGCATTAGAAAAAAATTCTCTATCTTTGTGGCCAACAGATATGATGCAAATTTAACCCTCAGAATTACTAGCTAAATGATTTTAAAAGTTTCAGAATTCGAAGTTTGTGAGAGAAGCTGCTTACTTTGTATAACCTCTGTCCATGGTCCTACTAGATTTTGTCTTATACTGTACAGTATCAATCAATTTGGTCCAGATTCTATCTGCATTGTGTTGCAAGCTGATCAAAATTTGTGTCTTCTGTGATGAGAGCTCTGAGCTAGACTATCTACTAGGCTGGGCAGTAGTTTAGATTTAGTTCTGAAAGACATTTTCACATGTTGTGAAGCAACTTTGGGGATTTAATTAATCTAGAATTTACCGCATGGAAAACACATTCACAGATCATGCCTAGAGCTATATTTCTTTTTAGGTAAAATAGTCTTTCCATTTATAATTTTCAACTGAACATAACCACCTTTAATGGAAAAAAGGGTGTAATCAATGTGCATGCACCTTTTTCTATTCAGTTTGAAGATTTCAGATATTCAAGAAAATCCTGAGTAGAGCAATAATAACTGACCCAAGCCACCTGTGACTGATATCCAGCCAGCATCTTAACCTTAAGATTCTTATATCATGACATGCTATGATATAAAGTTAAAAAGCCACGTTACAAATCACTGTATTATCTTTTTTGGAATATCTGATTTTAGGTAACAGATTTTAAGTATGCATGTATGATTTTTGTAATACTGTGATGCTAATAAATGCATTTATTTAGTAAAAATAATTAAATGACATTGGACAGGTTTTGTAATGTAAAATGTTTAGGAACAAACATGAAAACAGTACATGGTTGGAATATACTCTGTAGGGCATAATTGGATTTAATAGGAAGAAGTTTAATGAAAACCAAAATTGATTGTAATGTTGGGAGAAAATAATCATGTTACCATTGAATTTATAATTTCAAGAGCTAGAGGAATAAAGAAAAATCAGACTTGTTTATTGGATATTAGAAGTGTGCATTTTGATAAAATAAGATGGAAGGTAGATACATCCAACTATTTGAAATCCAAAAATGAGAAGAATTTCTGGGAAGAATTGCAAATCCTGTAAAATAAGATATTGAAGGCATGACTATTTCTGCTAAAAGAAAAATGGAATATTTCTAAAAAGACCAATGTGGATACACCCAAGTCATTACAAGATTAATCTGTAGGAATCAAGACTGGTATGCAGGATGTGTCTCTGTCCATGGATGTGACAGTGATGACCCAAATAAGATAACATACCTGTGACAATTTCTATTTTATCACCTATATCACAAATAGCTAAAATGTTGAGAGGAAGGCTAATGTTTCTCCTACATGTCAACGAAGTACAATCCATAGAATCTCAATGATATTATTCAGAAGCAAGATAAGAAATGTTGTACATGATCTTTGATCCAAATGCATCCAACAAAAATGGAAAGACACTTTGATTCCCACAATGAATGAATGGCTGCAAAAATCAATGGAGTTAGCAGAGATGGCCAAAGTGACTGATCTTAACCCTGTTTCGACTTGGAAACCACTTTGGGGCATTTTACTTGAGGTGGAAAAGAAATGAAACTTTGATTTTGGGTTTTACCAATTAGATAGGTTTGATGTTACTGAAATGGTTAGTTTATATTATTATATAAAAATAAAAAGTTGAGGTTTGATGCTCTTATCCTTTTCTACTGCACCAAAATGAGTCAGAAGTCAACAATTTTTCTTTCTTTTTTTCTCTTTGTTCTACACTTTCCTCTTCCCCCTTTGCTACCTTATTTTTTCATTATTTTCTTTTGTATTTTATATTGTATTTGGATAAGCTAATAAATTTTTTGAATTTCATACAAATGTATCCAATGGTGTTGGTGATGTGTGTATGTATGTAAGCACGCACGTGCGCACATGCACACACACACACACACACACACACACACACACACAAATGTGATGCTCATTCTTTTCTGTCCCTTTTAATTTGTTTTAATTGTGGAGTTCCTTGAGTGTTTATATGTTACCAGGATTAACTGCTAAATCTGGTGTGCTCCATTTTGTAAATCATCTTGTTTCTACTAAACATCCGCTCCCTTGAAAGAACTCCGTAGAATCCCATAAAACATTATTTATCTGTGTGCGTTAGCAACATGCCACTGTAATTTCCAAAATAAATGCTGGGTGTAAATTGTTGTTTATGTCAGAGTCTGACTGTCTTTATGAAAAACAAAAGTGAAAATGGGAAATATTCACAGTTTTTTTTTATTTCTTCTGCTGAAGCCTCTCCTGCATGAAGAGAGGAATACAAGTGGGAATGTACGGGTGGTAAAGTACTATATTGAAAAGCTACATAAAGATTGTGATAGAAAATCAAATACATATTAGGGAATCTGTTTAGAGAACTTGCCATAGGAAAATTGGAATCCCAAATTATCAACTCTAGATTAAATTCATTTGTTTATATTCAAGAATCTTTCTCTACCACAGAATCATTTTTGTTATCTAAAAAAAACAAAGATTCATAAATCCACAAAAATATATGCCACATTAATTTTGCCACAAAAACTGATTAACATAATTCCTTCTTTAGAATCATGAAGCTGAAAACGGCCATTTAAGTCATGGAGTTCATCCCTCTGCAGAAATCTATGAGACAGTTTCAAGCCTCCACCTCATTTCAACCCGTGAAAGGGAATCCATCATGTCCTTGCATTATTCTGAATACTTTTACTGCTAGGAATCTTTCTTTTGTATCCCAAATCTATACTTTGTATACTATGTTTAGGAACAGGTGAGGGAAGAACAAAACTTGACCCTTTTCTATACAGCATCTTTTCATCTGTTTATTCCCTCTCAGCCTTCTCTTCTCAAAGCTAAGAATTGCTTCAAATTCATCTCCTATCCCTGATCAGAATACTGTAACAGAATTGGAAGGGACTTTGGAGATCTTCTAATGCAATCCCCCCTGCACAAGCAGGAGACGCTACACCATTCCAGACAAGTCTCTTCTTAAAAGCCTCCAGTGATGGACCACCCACAACTTCTGAAAGCAAGCCATTCCACTGCTTGATTGTTCACATTGTTAGGAAATTTCTCCTTAGTTCTAGGTTGCCTTGATTAGTTTCCATTCGTTCATTCTTGTCTTGCCTTCTGGTGCTTTGGAAAATAGTGTGACACCTTCTTTTTGTGGCAGCCCCTCAAATATTGGAACACTGCTATCATACATACCCCTAGTTCTTCTTTTCACTAGACTAGACAAACCCAATTCTTGCAACTGTTCTTCATATATTTTAGCTTCTAGCCCCCTAATCATCTTTTCTTTAAGACATTAATTCTATCATTGCTTCCTTTGTTGTTCACTCAGCTTAAAAATTGAGTTTAAGGAAACAAACTGGCCGGGGTGTGAGATATTGTGTGTGTGTGTGTGTGTGTGAATCTGAAGGCTGCATGTAAGAGGTGTTGGGAGAGGGGAAGTGTTTATTCCTCCTCTGATGGCATTTTCACTAAAATGGTATCTACATTTATCAGAACAACTTCCACTGCAACTTCTTTCTATTTGGGGAACTTCTACACTCATTGCAAGAAGTTCTCACACAATATGTGATACATTGCCTCTTTGAATGGAGAAGATGCTGTTATTCAACTGAAATGAGCTACATCTGAGGATATAGTTCAGCAAATATCAGTTCATGTTGGTCTTTAGTTGAATTTCTGTGAAAGATATTATGTCCTTTTTCAACTATTAATGGGAAATATGTAAACTGCATGCAAAGTGGGCTGTTTCCCCAGGCATTTGGACCAGGTATTATATGCTGCTTATATGGTTTTAAGATCGGAATGTACAGCATGGGTCATAGGCCATTGCTTCTTTCTATTGTATTAATCCGTGTTATACCATCAAAGTCCCTGTTATGAGATGATTGGCCATAAAATTATTTAAAATAAGTTGAAACTTCTCTTCAGCAACAGTTCTTGCGTGCATATGAAAATCAATTCAGCTTTATCAGATATCTGTTGAAAAACTCTTCTTCCTCAAGAATGACAAAATTATATCTAGGCTGCTGCTGCTCTTCTTTCAATGCATGTGGCACTATATAGACATATGATAATTGTGTTTAACTTGAACTTCATTTAAAAAGTTGACATTTGATCTTTATTTTATTTAGAGTTTTATTTTATGTAGCACATTTTATCTATTTGTTGATGACTTGAATGTGTTTTCAGTCCAGTCTAAAATCCATGCTATTCTCCCAATTTCATCAGTCACTTTGAAACCTATCTGCAGTACTACTAGAAGCATGCTAGGAATGAGGAAACATGATGTTGGCTGTAGTTACTGAAGTTTTGATTTTAAATATAGGTTGGAGCTCAAGAAAAAGAAAGGAGTTCTGCCATTTCAAAGGCAGTTATTTTTCAGATGACTTATTTGATTTTGTTCATGGAAAAACATTTTTCTCAATAAAAACCTCCCTTGAAAGCAGATACAAACAAACAAGATTTGGAAGATCAGATTGTACATGTCTGATTTAGATTATATTAGAAGGATAGGCAAAATAGTTGAGTGTGCCTATTGAGGAAAAATAGCAAATAAGAAATATAATTACAACTTACAACTAAGTTTCCCAGAGGAATCTAGTTCATTGTTATAGAAATTAGGATGTTCTATTAAAAAAACTTTTCTCTGATACCAAGATTTTTTTATGTTATTCATTCTGTGGATTTCTTTAAACAATCTAGGAAGATCTATCTGTATCTTATTTTACAGAGGACAGTTCTTTATTTGAAAGATTTCCAGTCCAAATGGTTATAGTCTTTCCCAGGAATGACATGTCTGGTATTTTTTATTTAAATTATAGTTATTATATGTACATAATTATAGCACACTAAGCATATGTACATGGTTTTTTTTGTTGTTGTTGATGTAAATCTGTATTTTTCTCTAGTTCTCTTTTGCCTTCAGTAATCATTCCAGAAGATGTTCCTTGAAAGATATGCAGCAGAACTAACCTAAATTGTTCCTTTTTCCTATTTTCTGTTGACTTCTTTTCTTTATTAATGTTTCTACGGTGTAGTGGAGAACTGCAGGTTAAATGGAGATTGTTTCTTCCTTGCATTTGAAAGGAGCTTTAGCTTTTCTCCATCCTCTCCTTTGAGGATTACTGTTAATGGGCTCCGTAAATTTGGTTGAATCAGGGTCAGCCCCATGCATTAAGCTCTTTAATAGCAGGGGAAAAGATTATACCATAAAACTGTGCACTTGGAGAATTATCTTTCTTTCATCCAGTGGCTTTACAGGAAGCAAGCTGGGTTTTGAATAATCTAATTTATTCAGGTTGGTGGTGGATGGCAGCACCAAGACTGGATCCTAGAATAAGGCAATTATGGATAAGAGGATCAAAGCCAGAGCCTAGGATAAGAAAACAAAGGGGTGTGAAGGATTACAACAGAAGGAGGCACCAAGTGCCAAGAAAAACTGATTGTTTATTTATTTTATTTATTTATTTTTGTCAATTGCTTACAAGATAATAGGTATAAGTAAAAACATAGTTATGAATACATGGATACATATAAGAAAAATATATATCAATCTATATCAATATATTCTGTCTACAATAATAAACAAACAAAAAATTCATTGCATTTTGTTTCAGAAATGGAATTTTTCACTTCGATGCTTTATTTTTAGACAAAATAATTATTTGCTTGTCAAAATCTTGTCAAACTTCTACCTTTTCCCAGCTTGTTTTGGATTTACACTTTTGCTGTGTTCAGACCAACTGTTCTCATGTTCCCTCTCCCTTTGTAACTTTTCATGATCCTGGAAATACTATACATGAAGATCACTGTAGCGATGTTTTGTATCTGTGCCTATATAATGTTTACCCAAGAGAGCAGAAGACTGCAAAGTCCACTCAAATAAGGAGTAAAAAAGAGTGGGACTGAATGATAATCCTTGAATGCTGTGTTTTTAGCTCCAAAGAACAGATTTAGTATCTTATTTCACTCAAGCAGAATGCATCTTCCACCACTTCTGAGGTATTATAATTCCTTTTGAGTTCCTTTTCTTATTGTTTAAATTATTATGACTATGGCCTTGGCATGTATGTATGTATGTATGTATGTATGTATGTATGTATGTATGTATGTATGTTGGAAATAGGTTGTGTCTCTTCTTTGTGGCAGTTCCTCAAATACTGAAGCTCTGCTAGCATGTAGCTTCTAGTCCTTCTTTTTACTAGACTAAACAAACTCAATTCCTGCAATCATTGTTCATCTGTTTTAGCATCCAGCCCCCTAATCATCTTTGTTGTTCTTTTTTACAGTGTTTCCAGAGTCTCTACATATTTTTATAATATGGTGACCAAAACTGGATGCAGTATTCTAAATATGGTCTTATTAGGGCTGTATAAAGTGGTATTTATACATCATGTGTTCTTGATTTTATATTTTTGTTAATGCAACCTAGAATTGTGTTGGCGGTTTTGGCTGCTGCTTTATACTGCTAGTTCATATTTATATAATTATCCACTAGGACTCCAAAATCCCTCTCACAGTTACTGCGAATGAACCATGTTTTACCTAATCTGTACCTGTACATTTGGTTTTTCTTAACTAGGTGTAAAACCTTATTTTCTCTACATTGAATTTCATTTTGTTAGAGAGGACTGGTTTTTCAAATCTGTCAAGATCCATCTGGATCTTGAGCCTATCTTCTGGATTGTTGGCCATTCCTGCCAACTTAGTGTCATCAAATTTGATGAGTTCCCCTTCTATTTCCTCATCTAAATTGTTTATTAAGATATTAAAGAGCATTGGGCCTAAAATGGTACATTGGGATACCCACTGCTTACTTCCTTACATGTAGATGTATTCCATTATGGACTACTGTTGAGTGTAGTTTGTCATCCAGTTACAAATTCACCTTGTGTTGATGCTGTCTATCCCACATTTTTCTAGCTTATCAAGAAGTACGTAGTGGTCTACTTTTTCAGATGCCTTTTGAAATCCAAATATACTATGTCTGCAGCATTTATTTGTAAAGAATGAAATAATGTTGGTTTGTTCTGTTTTTGACAAACCTGTCTTACTTTTGGTTATAACTTTATTTTCCTCTAGTGTTTGCAAATCTGTTTTTATTATCTTTCCCATGAACTTCCCAGGTATTGATGTCAGGCTGATTTGTCTGCAGTTTTCTGGATCTGTTTTTTTCTTTAGTATTCCAGGATCTTTGAAAGATATGGTCCAATAGTTCTGATATAATTTCTGCCAGTTTCTTCAGAATTCTGAGATATGATCCATCAGAATAGAATAGAGTAGAGCAGAGTAGAGTAGAGTAGAGCAGAGCAGAGCAGAGCAGAATACAATGCAATGCAATGCAATGCAAGAGAACGCAAGAGAATTCTTTATTGGCCAAGTGTGATTAGACACACAAGGAATTTGTTTGCAATGTGTAAGTTCTCAATGTATATACAACAATAGTAATAAGCAACAAAGTTATAATCATAAGATAAGGAGAAAGGGAATAGAGAAAATGGTGGTGATTCTGCTGTTTTAGATAGTTTAATAGTGTTGTGGGAATTAGTTGCTTGGCATAGTGGAAAAAACCTGTCCTTGTGTCTAGTTGTTCTGATGTGCAGTGCTCGATAACATCGTTTTGAGGGTAGAAGTTGAAACTGTTTATGTCCAGGATGCAAGGGATCTGTAGATATTTTCACAGCCCTCTTTGTGGCTCATTCAATATACAGGTCTTCAACAGAAGGCAGATTGGTAGCAATTGTTTTCTTCTGCAGTTCTAATTAACGGTTGAAGTCTGTGTTTGTCTTGATTGGTTTCAGTGCCAAACCAGACAGTTATAGAGGTGCAGATGACAGGCTCAATAATTCCTCTGTAGAACTGTATCAGCAGCTCCTTGGGCAGTTTGAGCTTTCTGAGTTGGTGCAGAAAGAACATTCTTTGTTGTGTTTTTTTGATGACATATGAGGTCCCAGTTATCTGAACTTGTCTAGAAAAGACAGGTGTTCTCTTGCCATTTTCTTGCTTATTTTAATTTGTATCTCTAGTCTGTTTTTACTGTTACGTTTTTGGTAGGTTCAGCTATATTTGTGTGTGTGTGAAGACTGATGCAAAGAATGAATTAAGTAGTTGTGCCTTCTGCCTGTTACTTCCTTGCCATCTTCTCTCTTTAATGAACTGATTGTTTCCTTGACTTTTTCTTGTTTTTTATATGTTGAAAGAAAATTTTTAAAATTATTTTTGACATTTATTGCACATGTTACTTCAATCTGAGGCTTAGTTTTCCTGATTTCATCTTTGCAGATTCAGGCTGTATGCTAGTATTTTGTCTTAGTTATGTGTCCCTCTTTCCATTTTTTGTACTTATCCTTTTTATCTTTCAATTTATCAGAGAGTTTTTTGTGCAACCATGCTGGTTTCTTCTTGAACTTTTTGCTTTTCTTTTTCAGTGATATTTTTTTTAAAAAAATAAAAATATATTTTTTATTTTGAATACAAATAATACAAACATAATACATATAAGTCTAGATACAGAAAAAGAAAAAAATACAAATATTACAATGCACACATCCATGGAGACCATTTTTATTACTTATATTTCTTCTTCTATAACAACTAAAAGATATACAATATATTCCAATTGTGCCCTTATCACCTCCAAAACAATATATATTCTTGAGTAGGTTTATTCCCTTTGCCTTCCACCAACACTGTTTTTACAAAATCCTCCATATTTTTTTACGTTAATTATCCTTTTTTTAAAATTTGATTTCTGTTGTTAATTTATCATTTGTTGCATACTCCAGATTGCATTATACCACTCATTTCTTTGAATATCCCAATTTCAACCCCAATATTTAACCATCACATTATATCCTGTTTTCCACCAGCAACATTAATGCAATCCTCGGTGACATATCTAAATTTACATTCAAAAGTGCTCCAATTTCCCTGAACACCATATCTCATATTTTTGTGCACTATCACAATCCCACCACTTAGATTTATATGTTCCAATCTTTCTTGCACCTCCAACAAATATTTGTATATTTAACATTTGATTTAATTTACGTGATGTTAGGTACCACCTCCATATCACTTTATATCCTTTTGCCTTAACTCTAACTGACATATTCTTATATATTCTTCTATTCCAAATATTTTTCCAATCATTATCATTTATTTCTTCTAAATCTGATTCCCAAATTAATTTTAAATCTTTTGCCTGATTTTCTAATTCAGTTAATATTCTATATATTTTCCCAATTCTTCCTTTATCTGTATATTCTTCATTCACCTCACATTCTTTTATAATCATTATAATCACATTTTTTCTGTGGTATTGAGCTAGACTGAGCTTTTATGATTATATTTTCAGAGTCCCAAGCTTTTGCATATGTTGCATCTGTCCCAAGCTTTTTGGATTGTTTTCTCCTTTAAGATTTTCATCCATGGAATTCTTCCCAAGCTAATTTTTTTTAAATCAGCACTTTTAAAATCTAAGACACTGTTTTGATTATGTTCATATCTCACTCTTCCTCCCAAACTCCAAATCCTGAAGGGGAAATGAAAGTTTGGTCATTTTCCAAATCATCAGATAGAAGAGAGATTGTTGAAATTGGCAAAAAGTTTATCAGTTTGAGTTTCTGCCTTCTTTTCAGCAGTTGAACCACACCAAGCAAGGCAGTTATAAGAGAATATTTGTTACCATAGGATCTGCAGTAGGTTGAAGTGGGGCTGTGATTTTCTTAACATTTCTCCACAGATCAAATCCAAATTGCTTCAAAAGGTTTCAGGAGTGCCTCATCTGAGTGTGGGAGAAATACAATAGGTTCACATCCAGCTTTGGGCTCCAATCCTGGTCCTGCTATATTCCACCAGCCAAGGAAAATATAGTATGAAATGTTAATAAAACAAAAGGGGTTCAGGAGGACTATATTTCAAATTTAGATTAATAAATCAAATGCCTAGAAAGCAAATCCAATACATTCTAGTTATTCTTAGTCCAGAAACTTTCACCCAGTATTGGTTCACCCAGTACTGTTATTTTTATGAGAATAATTCCAGATTCAAAATTTACCTATATCTGGTTAGTAATGTTGTATGTGTTCTTACCTCTCCAGTATCTGTCATAGAACACATTCTTGCCATGGCAACTAAAAGGGGTCAGAAAATGATAACAGGTGCAAGAACTTGATGGGATTTTTCAACAATTCTTTTTTCCAAGACTCTTTGGTACTTAATAATATTAATAATAAGCCACTGCTGAATTTAAATCTAGGAAAAGCATTATTTACAGAAACAGAAAAGAGGATTTTTTTTAGTTCCATGAGCTCTATTATTGAGGAGCCAGAAATATGGTTGCCTAAAAGGAGGTGGACCTCTTCTTTCTTCTCCTTTTCTTTCTATAGATTTCCTGAGCTATTTCACCCTTTAGTGCCATGAATTAAGAAAGTGGTTCCTCTTTAAAATGAGGCATTGTAGGTAAGATGATTCCGAACAGCAAATGCCATTTACTGCCATTTTTATATTTGCAATTCTGCATATTGTTTAAAATTTGGACACTTTCATACAAAGATTTATGCCACTTCAAATTCAATGCTAGATCTATGGGCTTTCATGATATTAGCTGAACTGAATCAGGTTTTCCTGGATGTGTACTTTCCTTGAAATTATATAAAAGCAGGTGGATTTATTTTTGTGTTGTAACACTGTAGTTCTGCAAAACTTCTGAAGTGTCAGTTTTCTCATTGCCACAAACTGTTGCCTCATCCCAACTCTTAGTTCTTGGATTCAGTTTTTCCTATTCCATTTTTAAACCTTCATTATCCTGGTCTTGGTGTCTCCTGTTCAGAACACATCTTCACTCTCTTCCAGCATAGCCAACAAGTATCACTGCAGTTACTAAAGGTCTGGTTGCTAAAGATATGGGAATTCTATTACTTTATCATATCAGCTCACACTGTTACATATGTCTGATTGATGATGGCATATACCTTCACATCAATCATTCAGATTTTTTTAACAGTATGCCAGACAGTATGCACATCCTATTTCACGAAAATGTGGAACAATATTAGGGAAGGTTTCTAACTTTTTTTTTTAGATTCTCTTTTTGGGTGGAGCAAGGATGACAGATCATTTATTATTCCAGGTGACCAGAGCATTTTGGGAGGAACTAATTAGATTTTTGTATTCTCTTGTTAGCTTCAGGGAAACGAATGAAGGATGAAAGATTTTTAGTATTCTCAACATGTCCTCAGCATCTAGAAGTAGCAATGATTACAAAACTACAAACTTTCTAAATTTGAGCATGGGTAGAAATAGTTTTAGCATGGAGCATTTGTTCTCTTAAGCATGTATATTTTTTTTAAAAAAATGAATGCTTTTATTTTCTCTTTTTCCTAAAAAGTCCTTTTTACCTTTTTCTTTCATTTTCTCTGAACTTGACTTAATTTCTATTGACTGAAAAAATGCCTTGAATACCTATTAGGACCTGTGAAGATGGGAGCATACTAATTTGTCGAGTTCTTTTTGTTTTCTGAATCAGAAATGTGCTTTTGTTGAGGACTTTACTCATTTCTTTTATGATTTTGTTACATTTTTGTCTGTCCAATAAATTTAAATAAATCACCTTTGAACTTTGTGCTATTTTAAGTAAGAAAGAAAAGAGAGAAACTCTGTTCTTCCTTGTGAAATGACCTTCACCCACAGCTGCATGTTTGGTTTACATTAACACAAGGAATACGGCTGCAGAAGAAGATTTCTCCACATTTTTTTCTCTAAAGGATCCCTTAGACTTCAGAAGTCCTACAGAATTGTCTCTCTTAAAGAATAAATGTTTAATATTAAGCTATATTTGAAGTAAAAGCTGTAGCACTACATGGTTAATAGGCGGCAGCAAAAGAGGAAGAGAATACCATATCAGGAGCATAACAGCCAGTGGTGGGATTCAATTTGTTTTACTACCAGATACTGTAAAATCTCCAGTCAGAAGTGGTATTTGCCAGTTCTCCGAACTACTCAAAATTTCCACTACTGGTTCTCCAGAACTGGTCAGACCCTGCTGAATACCACCTCTGATAACAGCAGTAGGTATTATATCATATTTAGAATATTATTCACTCTTCTTCTCAACTATGTGTCTTACTTTGGCTCATGAAAGAGCTAGACCTCACAATTCCTCTGGAAGGAAACAGCACGATTTGTATTTCAAGCACAACTTCAGGCATGTTGTTCATGCAGTTTAATTCTTTAAATTAAATTAAATAGAAATGCCCATGTGGCAGCTCAAGAAATTCTCTAAATTATATGAGACAAGAACATCTTCCAAAAACCTTTTTTTCAAGATAAACTTTGACATTTGAATTGTTCATATGAATATCTCCATTGGATATATTTTGCTGAGGAGTACATATTTCACATGTCAGGCTTAAAAATATTTATTTCCCCTAATTAGATAAAATGTATTGCCTATTTTCATTTATTTTATTCTATTTCCAATTAGAAAAAATGAAGATAAAAGTATCTCCCAGAAATTATCAAAAACATTCACAAATCAAACTTAACTTTGTACATAATCTGTTTTGAGTATTACCTTGTTGCTATGATCAAAATACTATCTGAAATTAAGTAAGATAAACTAACAGATAAGATAATCAGATAATCACAGTCTATATATGATAGCAGATATAGTTTGGAAAATCAGTTTAAATAGTTGATACATAAGCTCCTTTTGTAGCATTTCAGGTTGTGGATGTGGAAATGATGCACTGTAACTGATTCATTCATAGATAGCTAGCAATTAGGAATTAGATAGCAACCTAGATAGATAGATAGATAGATAGATAGATAGATAGATAGATAGATAGATAGATAGATAGATAGATAGATGATTAACAACAATTACTTGAGGGCTTCCGGTTTGAGCTTCTTCAGCGACAGACTGAAACCTCATCTCTGCGAGGCTTCAATCCATGCTCGCCGCTGGAGCGCCCCAAGCCAGCTGGTTTCGGGGCTAAGCCACCCCGTAGATGTGGTGAAGAAGGGGGAGACTGCCTGCAGGGTTGAGGAGAGCCGCATCTTTCCTCCTCAGCTGGCCATTACTCCCTTTCCCGAAGGCAGTTGTAGCGGTGGTCAGAAATGGCCACCACAAAGAAGAAGTTGACCGGAAAAGAATGTGCAGGAGGAAGATAAGAAGAGAAAATTTTGGTTGACCGGGTCAAACAGCAAAAGCAACAAATAAGGTACCCTGGAATTTAAATTTAATAACATTGTTCCCAAAGAAGATTTTGAAGCTGCGAAGGAGAGAGAGAAGGGAAAGGATTAGGTTTTTTTTTTTCTTCCCTTCCTTATACTGACAGCTAAGAGACTTAAGCAAGAAATTGAAAAAAAATCCACTTTGACATTAATAGGCATCTAAGCTGAAAATAAAAGTCAAAGGGATAATAAAGATTTCTGGATATTTAAAAGTTTTTGAAAGCAGGAAAGGAGAAAAAAAAAGAATAAAAGGGCAGGATCTGGAAAAATGGAGGAGACTGCCTGGAACTAAGGAATGGAACTATAACTAAAAGGAACTTACAGTGAAATTTCAACAAGATTCCTCAAAGATACATCTTAATTGAAACTTGGTAACAAAATAATAGAACCCCAGGAAGAGAAAGTGGAAAAAAGAAGCAGAAAGAAACAGCCTTGGATTATTTGGATTACTTGGTGATTTTTGGTTTTTGCATCTGGATGACTAAAATTAACCGGTGGTTGTTTAAAAGTCTTTAAAATGGCATCACTCTTAGAAGAACTGAAAATGGAACTTAAAAAATGGAAAGCAGATGCACAAGAAGGAGAGGTTCTTTTGGCTTCGTATTTCAATTCTTAGAAATGGAGATCTGGAATTATGAGAAACAACAAGAAACGCTTGCAGAACAAGAAGATTGGGACAAAGAAGAAGCCATCTTTAATGATCAAATAATTTTAAGTGGGGGAAAAAAGAAAAGGGTGGGGGGAAGAGAGTGAAAAAGGTTTAAGACTAGAAAAAACAACCAAAAAGAAGAAGAAGAAGATTATAGATGAGAGAGTTAGAAGTAGAGAGACGAGGGGGTAAAAAGGGGAGGGAGAAGAAGAGGGGGAAGAAGGTAAGGAAAAGAAGTTGTAAAAGACAGAAACAAGAAATGGAGAAACAGGGAAAAGATATAAGGATTGTAACCATAAGCTTGTTTAGAGATAATGGGTGAAAATTTAATTGCAAAAGGGATTCTGCAAAGGTACATAAGATAGCATTGTTATATTACAAACAGAAATAATTTTAGAAAATATGATTAAAATAAATGAATTAAAATGATTGAGAGAATTAAATGGGAACATTTTAAATTATTAGTAATGATTTATAAAAATATAAGTGAGAAATATGGAAAAAAAAGAATTAACTATGGAAAGTTTATAAGTGTTCCCAAGGAAGTATGATATTTAACTGAAAAGAAATGTTAAAGATGTTAAGATTTTAATGAATATTAATGATAGAATTGACTTGGAATGGAATGTGTGCTTTATTTACATATATATATAATTTTTTCTTTTTAAGAATATAGTGTGTATTTTAAGAATGTACCAAGCAGAATTCGATTGGAAGTTATGTATTATATTGAATGCTATTATCTTAAAGGTATACATTGAAGCTTAAATAAGAGTTTGAATGGATAAAATTAAAAGATATAAAGGTGTCATACTCCAATTGGTAACTACAGGAAAAAAATTGTTTAATAAGAAAAGATAATATGAAATTGAAACAGGACAGACAAAAGTATAAATATAATGATTTGATTGAGATGAGATCATTAAAATAAAGTTGAGAAAATTAAAGGAGGAGGAAAACTATGTAGAAAATATAAAACGGTAATAAGATATGGAATAGGATATAAAAATGAGCATGAAATTGAGTTTGGTGTCTGTATGAAGAAGTGATAACCTGGGACCATGCTATTTTCAAAAAAGATGTTTTATTTGTATTTTGTTTTTGTGAAAATCCAAATAAAACTTTCAAAAAAAACCCACCACCAATTACTTGAGGAAACAGCCAAGGAGTTTTCGTTGATAGACTTGAGAATTTGGTTCTAGTAAAGTCCACAAATTGGAAAAAAAATCTGGGATACTATGGGACCCTGTACTAGAGGTTTGTAATTAGTTCAGATTGGTGGACGAATGATTATGGTGATGATGATTAAATATTTAAAGGCACAATCAAAATTCTAAAATAAACTTCTCAGGATATTAAACCTCCTTCTTTCTGTGTTCTGTGAACAGTCAGATCTAGTTGAAAATATTGAATACGACAGGGTTCTAATAATACAATTAAGAACTGTGGCTTGCCTTTTGAATATACTAATGCTAAGCTTTCATTAAAACCAACCTGCAAAGGTTATAAGAGAATTAAGTCTTTGTCCAGAGGTTTATTTAGATAACGAGAACTTCACAGTTACTTTGTTGATTCATAGCCATTTCTAATGGATTACCTGTAGATTGCTTGAGGGGCTGCTATTTGGCTATTGAGTGTGGCAAGTTCCACGAAGTCGAGGTGGATCTATCTCTTTTCAAAAAATACTGTACAGCTCTTCAGCCTTCTAAATCGAAGAAGAGAATATACTTACAGATTATTCCAAAGTATAAATAAACCATTCTTTATTATACAAGATAAGGACAATATGAAAGATGTATGACTTCCAACAAAATAGAGGAGGTGTTTTTGTCTGTTTGTTTGCTTATTTACTTTTAGATTATCCAGCTCCAAAGTAACTCTGGATACCCAAACAAGGTTGAATTATTTCTACTAGTTATATCAGCTGCGAGCTAGCTAAGATAGCACTTGCATTTTACTCCAAGAAGGGAAACGAACTTGTTTTGCCAAATATATATATGTTTTCTTAAGTTTTCACGGGTACTTACATGTATAGTATTCAGCTTTGTTTGGGTATTTTCCCACGTCATTATAGTTGTGCTTTTAAAGTTGTAGCAACGTTTCGGCAGAATCTCATCTGCCATCATCAGGCTTCTGTATTGTCAATACAGAAGCCTGATGATGGCAGATGGACTTTGTGGAAGCCGTTAGAAGCCTGCACTCACAAACAAAAAAAATATCCACACCACTAGCCAGGCAAACACCTGGGCACAAACAGATCCCCTCTGATACCTCCAGCTCAAACACACCCCAACCAGGCACCCAGATGAAACCTAGCTTCCTAACAAATGATAGCCTTCCATTCACTCGGAGCCAAGCTGCACTAAAAGCATCCAATACAGGAACACAATGTTGCCAGCCAATCAAGACACAAAAAAAGCCACAAAACAGACAGAAGATATTAGAAACACCAATCAAGCAGAACATGGCAAACTCCAAGACCAATAAACACAGATCAAGACTCCCAACCAATGAGAATGAAGAAAAAACCATTCTGGCACAGCAGTAGGCTAGCCCCAAATTTAAAACTGAAATGGCTGTGAAAGTCTGACTCACGGACGAACACAATACAGAAGCCCGATGATGGCAGATGAGATTCTGCCGAAACGGCTTTCGGCTTCGTGCCAGTGCAAGCAGTGTGTGATCGGAGCTGCCGTCTCTCTATAAATACTGGTGGTGGGGGCTGGTGTGCTGGGCTGGTTAGCTGCGCTGCTACCTCTTGATTGGTTGATGGAGTTGATGTTGGTATAATGGGCTGTGTAATGGCCTTGTGAGTTTTGTTGTGGAGATATCCTGGATCTTGTGCTGTAATCTCCTGGGTCGTTTGTTTTGTAGTGATCTTTTTTCCATTAGCCTCTCGTGTTTCAACGGCTTGGGTAATGGGTTGTGTGATGGGTTTGCGAGTTCTTTTGTTGTATCCTTTTGTATCCTGGGTCCTGCGTTGTAATCTCCTGGGTCGTTTGTGTTTTGATCTCTTTTCCATTAGCCTCCTGTGTAGTAACAGCTTGGGTAATGGGTTGTGTGATGACCTTGTGAGACTTATTGCTGTGGTATCCTTGGTCTTGTGCTGTGATATCCTGGGTCATTTGCTGTGTTGCAACTTCTTGAGTTCTTGTGGTGTAATTTCTTGAGTTTTCTGATATGATATCCTGAGTGGGTGGCTCTGATGTAGCATTCTGGGTTTTAGTCTGGCTTCGAGTTTGGGGTCTGGGTCTGTGTTCTTGGCGTGTGTCAGCTTGTTTGGTTTTGGGGTCGGGGTGTGTGACAGCTGGCGAGGCAACCGTGGTCTGTTTTCTGGATGGTGGTTGTCCTTCGTTTATAGGATGGGCTTGGGCCTGGGTCTGATGAGGGGGATTGGCAGTGGTGTCCTGTGTTGTTTCGGGTCTGGTGTTGGTTTTCATGGCTGGGATTCATTTGTTGGTGAGGGCTAGCTTCCAGATCTCTGGTAGGCGGGAGGTATTGTCCCATCTATTCCTGTTATGGGGGTGTTTCTCTATCTCGATGGCTTCCCTGATTATTCTCTTGCTGGAGTGTTCAGTGTTGGATATTAATTTGGTTCCTTCGAAATTAATTTCATGTCCTGTGGCTTTAAGGTGCTGGAAGAGGGAGGAAGTATTTTCTTCTCTTCTGACTGCGTTTTTGTGTTCTGCGATGCGTGCATTTATTCTCCTGTTGGTTTGTCCAATGTATGTGGCTGGGCAATTGTTGCATGGTATTTCATAAACTCCTTGGTTTTCTAGCTGGATCTTGTCTTTGGGGTTTCTTAGGATGTTGGCTATTTTTTGGTCAGTGCCAAAGGCTGTCCTGATATTATGTTTGTGGAGAATTTTGCTGATTTTGCCTGTGGTGCCTTTGATGTAGGGGAGGAGTGCGATACCGTTGTCTTGTTCTGTGTCTTGGTTTTTTGGGGGTATCTCTTTTCGGATTAAATTGGTGATAGTGTTTCTTTGGAATCCATTGGAAATTAATACGTTAGTGAGGGTGCGTAGTTCTGTTCTCAGGTGGTCTTTGTTAGCTAAGCGTTTGGTTCTGGAGATGAGGGTCTTGGCTACGGAGTTGATCTGTGCAGGGTGGTGATCGGATTGTGCATTTAGGTAGCCGTTGGTGTTTTTTTTTTTCCAGTAGATGGTGTGTCCTAGGGAGCCATTGGGTTTTTTGTAAATTAGGACGTCCAGGAAGGGAAGTTGGTTGTTGGTTTCTGTTTCCATGGTGAATTGTATTTTGGGCTGTAGGTTGTTAAGATGTGTGAGGAAGTTGTCAAGTTTTTCTTTCCCGTGTGGCCAAATTACAAGTGTCATCTACACCCCCATAACATGAATAGACGGGACAATACCTCCCGCCTACCAGACATCTGGAAGCTAGCCCTCACCAACAAATGAGTCCCAGCCATGAAAACCAACACCAGACCCAAAACAACACGGGACACCACCGCCAATCCCCCTCATCAGACCCAAGCCCAAGCCCATCCTATAAACGGACAACCACCATCCAGAAAACAGACCACGGCTGCTTCACCAGCTGTTGCACCCCTCCAACCCCAAAACCAAACAAGCTGACACACACCAAGAACACAGACCCAGACCCCAAACTCAAAGTCAGACTAAAACCCAGAATGCTACATCACAGCCACCCAGTCAGGATATCACATCAGAAAACTCAGGAACTTATACCACAAGAACTCAAGAAGTTGCAACACAGCAAATGACCCAGGATATTACAGCACAAGACCAAGGATACCACAGCAATAAGTCTCACAAGGTCATCACACAACCCGTTACCCAAGCCGTTACTACACAGGAGGCTAATGGAGATCAAAACACAAACGACCCAGGAGATTACAACGCAGGACCCAGGATACCACAACAAAAGGACTTGCAAGCCCATCACACAACCCATTACCCAAGCCGTTAAAACACGAGAGGCTAATGGAAAAAAGATCACTACAAAACAAATGACCCAGGAGATTACAGCACAAGATCCAGGATATCTCCACAACAAAACTCACAAGGCCATCACACAGCCCATTATACCAACATCAACTCCATCAACCAATCAAGAGGCAGCAGCGCAGCCAACCAGCCACTATAGAAAAACCCAGCCACAGAATTATCAGAGAAGCCATAGAGATTGAAAAAAGACCAGAAAGCATGAATAGAAGAGATGATTCCACCAGACTGTCAATTATTTGGAAGCCTGCACTCACAAAAAAAAAAATCTCCACACCACTAACCAGGCAAACACCTGGGCACAAACAGATCCCCCCTGATACCTCCAGCTCAAACACACCCCAACCAGGCACCCAGATGAAACCTAGCTTCCTAACAAATGATAGCCTTCCATTCACTCGGAGTCAAGCTGCACTAAAAGCCTCCAATACAGGAACACAATGTTGCCAGCCAATCAAGACACAAAAAAACCACAAAACAGACAGAAGATATTAGAAACACCAATCAAGCAGAACACAGCAAACTCCAAGACCAATAAACACAGACCAAGACTCCCAACCAATCAGGATGAAGAAAAAACCATTCTGGCACAGCAGTAGGCTAGCCCCAAATTTAAAACTGAAATGGCTGTGAAAGTCTGACTCACAGACAAACACAATACAGAAGCCTGATGATGGCAGATGAGATTCTGTTGAAACGTTGCTACAACTTTAAAAGCACAACTATAATGACGTGGGAAAATACCCGAACAAAGCTGAATACCATATATGTAAGTACCCGCGAAAACTTAAGAATATATATATATATATACATACATACATACATACACACACACACACACACACACACACACACACACATACATACATACATACATAGCATTAAGTTTGTCATTATTTCATTTTGGTATGTATAAACAATATTTTGGGTTTGTAAAATGTAGGCAGATTATCTTCAAGTGGTCTAAATAACTGGATGTAGGGAAATGAATATTTAATTGGAGAGGATCATCCCTAACCCATCACCTTTGCTACTGACTGGAAAACCTACACCAAGGTTTTCTTGCACAGTAGAAAACTCAGCAGGCCAGACCTTCGATCAGGCCTGTAATAGGTTTAAGATGGGAGAAGGGAGAGAGATAAAAAATGTTGAGTGTTTAAATTGTTAATGGGTTCCATGTTCTTGTCACTGTCGAAGGTTTGTTCCCCTTTTATAAACTCATAGTTTTCGGCTGACATTGCCTTTATGTGAGCTATCAACCAGGCGGTGATGGTGTTCCCGTGTTAGACCGTTACTGCCAGATTGTATTTGCAGTAAAGGAAGAGAATAGAGGCAGTAAATCCTATAAGTAGAGATTTAGGGTCCTGCTAAGCACTGCAGTTTTAAGCCCATGTTCCAAGGAAGTCCATTCTCCTCCATGAGAATTACACATCTCAGAATACTTCTTTTCCGATCACCAATCAACAATATTCATGGATCAGGTGTTTATTTTTTCCAAAGGCACTTTATACTGTTAATTTAGTTTAAAGTAGCTACAGAAGAGTGATGGAGGTGAGAAGATCTTTTCTATATGTCAGAGTCCAAACGCAGCTGTAGTCTGAGTTCAATTATTATTTTTTTCTGTTGTGAGTGGGGAAGAAGAAGGAATGGCTCTTTTTTTTCTTCAGTCAAAAATAAAAAACAAAGAGATATAGTAAATCAGCAAACAAAATAGTGGATTCCTAGTTGTAAGGAGAGAAAGAGCTTGTTCAAATCACTGCTTAATGGGAGAAATATTTGTTTTTTGTTTTTTTTTTATAAATGGACCTGCTTTACATTTAATGCAGCTCAAATTAGTTGAAATCTTTTGTCAAAAGCCACTGTAAATCAAATAATATGTCACAGTAAAGGAAAGATCATCTGTCCCAAAAGATTCATTAGAAGTACTTCATAACATGGGGAAAATTAAATGGAGTTCTCTTGGACCCTGCATTTTTTGAGTAAACTTTTTCTACTCAAGGCAAAAACCTGACTTACTAAGATGTTACATCTTTTTTTAAAAAAAAATCAAAAACATATTAATCCTTAGCTTAATGATGCTGTCATTTAAACTAAATGGGCTAATGACTATGACCACTGTATTACTAATCTTTGGAATTACCAGAAATTGTAGATAAGCTGAGAAGTAGCTCTTAGCTATGAAGAAAATAAAGTTAGCTGCATAATGTGTTAGAATAAATCCTTTGAAATAATTGAAAAATAGAGATATTTGATATTTGAAT
The DNA here is from genome assembly GCF_049901735.1 of Notechis scutatus. Taxonomy (NCBI): domain Eukaryota; kingdom Metazoa; phylum Chordata; class Lepidosauria; order Squamata; family Elapidae; genus Notechis; species Notechis scutatus. The sequence goes on along the minus strand of NC_142025.1, from coordinate 98,582,260 downwards.
ATTATGCTAATGAAATTCTTATGTATTCCAAGACTGGGTGCCAGTATTTTTTTAAAAACTTCGGAGGATCAATGAATGTACTTCTTATTTATGTGTATCCCTATGATTCTCTGGCTTGTAACTTTATTTACAGTAAGCCTAATTGGTTAGGTTTACTGCCAAAAGTTTATCAAAATAATGTTATATTTTTCTGGATCATTTCCAGATGGTAACAGTTAAAATATTAGTGTTTTTTAAAAATAATATTATTAAATAGATAGCCTTATTTATAGGAAGTAGCATGGCGGCATAGCGGTGAAGACACTCTCACTTGGAAAGTTAAGAGTTCTATACTAGGTAGCGGCAGATGTTGCTCTCCTATGACGGAGAGTAAACTCCAAGTAGGCATCAGGAAGGACATCTGGCCAGTAAATGCTCAATTCTATCCAGTTGCCCTGACTCTACTCCAAAAATAGGGATTACAGGATTGTTTGTCACATCTGTGTGCACCTGTTTGTGCATCAGTGCTTATTGATATATATGGGCACACTAGGAAGTAGTTTGCATGTGTTCTATTTTTCCATCTTATGAAGTTTATTTCATTTATTTACAATCCCCTAGCAATATATCCTAAACTAATATTCATTTTATGTTGCTTAACTTATCCTTGTAACTTTTTTTTCTCTTATACTTATTTTATTAAACTTGTATGATCCTGGTCAGTAAAAGTCCATTAATAGTTATCAGAAATAACAACACATCTACTTTAACCTTAGTCAAATAAACCAACTTTATATTAATTTCTGTTATTTACATTATGGACATATTAATATTTATGGACATATTAACAATCTTGATCCTAAATGTATTAAAATAAAGTCCTAGCATTTGATTTCTTCTCATTTTTTTCCTTTTCCCTTCTAACAAAATTCTTCACAACTTTAACAAGCTTCATTTGTGAATCCAGTATAAAAAGGTCACTCTTTTGTAAGAGTCATATCAATCAGTTTCGTTCCAATGTATAGTGTGGCGTCTCCTTCCACATTTTTCCATGGTCTGTCATTTTTAGATCCACTTTCAAGTCTGTCTCAGTCCTATGCAGTAAAACTTGTACCTGTTCCATACCATCTCCCAAATGCAGTCTGAAATAGCAAACAATTTTAAGATGAACTTCTGAGATTATTGTAAGTGGTCCCAGCCCTCTCCTTGTCCAAAGAATCCATTCACCGACTCTTCATTCCACTGCGAGAGGAGCCATCTTCGGTTCACCATTTCTTCCTTAGAATCATGTGACCAGGAGAAGGAGAAAATGGCTGAGAAAGAAGGAATCAGCCACTTACAAATTACTCCCCAATTCAATCTCTCAAAGAGGTAGATTGAGAAAACTTTCTCTGTGACTTCTGACTGAAACCTGTCCTTTTTTAAACAAGATTTTTTGATGACCTTTCCTATCACACCAGAGTTGGCCTATTCTATTTTATTTTCTAAAAGTCATTCTGCTGATAAAGAACATCTCAGTTATATAATTGCTTTCCAACCTTCTGTTAGATTGGAAAAACAGTTGTGTTTAAATATCACCTTACCAGCTTTCCCACTCAAATAATTCTTTTAATAATACTAACGTTACAATTACATTAGGAGAATATATAAGTTATATATGACTAATAAATATGTGCCTATTTAAACTCTCCTAGGTTTATTGGTAAACTAGAGCTATTTATCACTTCTCAGCATGTATAACCTAGGAGATAGATATCTGCATATTTGTCATTCCTAATGGAATATTCCTTACTGTTTTGAATGTAAGAATTTCATCTCCGTTCTTTGAAAAAGTATGAAAATACTTTCCTGCTTCAGCTCTCTAGCTTGCCTAAAGCTGTCCTGTCTCCAGGCTTTCTGTCATCAGCTGCATCTTAAATATTTGTAATATGTACAGCAGTACAACAGCTCGTTAAGCCATTTGCTCTGGACAACCTTCCTTTCAAGCTGTCAGCTGGTGAGCCTAGGGCCTGATGTTTAAGACAGCTAATTTTCATAATTACACTCTTCTGTTCTCTTTGCTACCTCAACTCTCCCAGTTCATGTGTACATACAGAAGGATTTGCTGTCCTGGGACCCATCATTCCATTTGCCTAAAGAAATAGCGAAAGTTCATCACTGGGTCACAGTTAGATTCTGCTTCCTATTTAGGAAGTGTGGTGTGCTCACTGAGCCAAAATGGATGCATATTGTTGAAGAGGAAAGGGAATTAGTTGGGGGACCTTTTGCTTCTACAGGCTAAAACAAGACAGTTTAATACTTGGAAAAAAACTGGAAGCTTGCCCCACTCCAATTCCTGGTTTTCAGACTACTCAGAATGCTTGGCTATAATTAAATTAAAAAAGCCAATGGAAAGATTGCAGATGCCTACTGAATAAAATAATATTGCAAGGTTTCAGGAGCACCAACATAATGTGTTAGACAGACTTCAGTTGGCTGAACTTGGTTATAGATTTAATCTTCCTGTTTAAGAACTAGTTGAGTTACAAAGAAGAGTAAATGGCTTTACATAAGTCATTATTTCACTATCCAAATATAACTTTGAAAACCAAAAAGGATAACACTTTTATTCTGCTTTTAATAGAATAGATGTAGCTCATCTTATTATATTGCCTAATATCTATAATTTTATCAATCTTAAGAAAACGGTTTTTAAAAGAAGTTTGGCCAATGAGAGCTGAGTTCTTGTTATAGTACTGTTCTGTAAGAAAACCTACGGCACCATCTACTGGTGGAGGTACAATACAGTTCCATTTAAAAATGTTGACAACTTTAAGGGAGGGAGGGCTTGCTTAACATTTTCCTTAAGAATTACATATACTTTTCAAATAGTAGCCCAAGAAGCTCTTCTATTATAGGACATACAGCAGAGAATTTTAATGTACGTTCAAATGTTTGAGGAATTGTGGAAAGTGGATAAATTAGGAGAAGCAATAAAGAGTTAAACAATCCTTTATCAGCTTTTCTTTTTCTCCCACAGTTCCTCACTCAAAATCTCTGCTTCTGAACATTTTTAAATTGGCGAATCAAAGTTATTTTTAAACATCTGTCCATCATAAATGGAAATAATAGAAAATTGTTCTTGAAAACAGGTTTGCAACATCTGTTGAATTTTAAAAGTTGGTTTTAGTGAATGGAAAATGCACGTAGAAGGCTCTTCAACGAATATTGGTAATCTTTTTATTGCATCATACGAAGATCCCTTTTTAAAATGTATATTTATATTTCTTTAAAAATACTTTTGTTAAACTTTGTATACTTCATCTTGCATTGGTGCATTAGTGTTTCTTTAAAATATTTAAAATCTAATCTTGATTTTAAAAATCCCTCTGAATTTATGGAGTTTTACATTGTTACCACATTAACACCATTGCATCCATATGATTAGAATAAAACTGAGTTTCCAACAATCTCTGTAATTTAAAAACATTTACTTGTGAATGAAGTTTTATTGGGTATTGCATTTTTAACCTTAAAAAGATCTCAGGCTAATATTCTTTAAAAAATAAGAAAGGTTTTGTGGAAGCAATGTCAATACTGCTGAATGCCAACATGCCTGTCTACAAATGTTGATTGGAGGATTGTATGTTTCTATCACCAGTTGCCATATCTTAAGTGCCTAACTTCACTTCCTTTCTATTATGAGATTTGTATGAAAGCCTATGTCCTTGCTAGTATTTAACCCCAGGAAAACGTGCAATATATTACAAACGCTCAAATTCTTTTTAGTACATTTGCAATACACTCCATTTAAATACATAAATGACCTACTTGAGGGTTAAACACCAATATTTTCTGACTACTATATGCCTAATACTAATTATCTAGTAAACATAAAATTATTTCATTTATTTGTTTGAATGAATACCTCATTCATATTTTTCTTTTGAAAAATTCAAAAGGACCATAATAAATTATTGTATGTTCTACAATCTGAATCCACAGGATTCATTCTAACAATATTTAGCACATATGATTTATTGATTATTGCTAAGGAACTTGCCTCTATTCTTATCCCAAGTTTACTAAAGAAGTAACCTAAAGTTATGTTTAGATTTTTGCTGTTAAGTGCTATTTTTTCCTTCTCCTAAGACTTTTATACCATACAAACAATCTACAATATCTTGGCAATGTTGATAATTATGTGGTTATGGAGTGGGATCTTTAATCCCAGAAACAAACTTGGATAATCTTGCTCCTTCAGCCTATTACTCTATGGAATGTATAACTTTAAAGAAGACGGGAGATACTATAAAAACTGTATTTTTAAAGGTCCTTCTTCTTTAAGAGATTTTCTTCTGGGATACGTTCATCATCAAGAAACAATAATATTTGAGAAAGTAGACCAAGGATCAATAAACAGAATTACCAGGGGCCGGACAGCAATTAATGCATCTTTGTCCTAGCTGATGCCCAGTAGGTTCATATGCCCTTTAAATTTTCCAGACAACTCTTAGAAGGGTTATTTGGAACATTGACAACTGACTCATTTCTTCTTAGCTGTGAAAGAACTGAAAAGCAGCTATCTGTTTTAGTAGTAACTTTTGCGTTGCTAAGCTTGGAGAAAGAAAGAAAGAAAGAAAGAAAGAAAGAAAGAAAGAAAGAAAGAAAGAAAGAAAGAAAGAAAGAAAGAAAGAAAGAAAGAAAGAAAGAAAGAAAGAAAGAAAGAAAGAAGCAATACTGCCTCTAAGAATTAGAAGAAAATAAAATATTGAGGTCCTTGCATGTGCCAGAGGATTTAAAAAGAGAGAATTTTGTAGTGACTACAAATATATATATATATGCTGTAATAAACTTGAGGCTTTGAAGTTTTTCATTATTTTGCCCAAAGTCATTACATATAAATACCAGTTGTTGATTTAACTTCAAAAATTCTTTCAGACACTCTGAATGCTACAATTCTAAGAATAAAATATTAAAATGGCTTCAGTCATAAACCTCCTGCAGTAATGACATTATCTTTGTATGGGAAATTGAATGATCATGTAACAATTACATTTATAGATGGAATATATACAGTGTAATTCTATACATAATTACTCAGATATAATTGAGATAAGAATGCATTGCTGTTTATTGAACATTTAGTTTCATAGACATATGTTGATGACTTATAAACATGATATTAAAATACCTTCTGTTTTTATTCTGATTCATAATATCAATTTATACTTTTTTCTGATAGTCGTATCTTTGCCTGCTTTAATTCTAATCCTACTTCAAAATTGAATCTAGATAAAATTAACTGAATTCGGCCTCAGAAGAAACTAGTAATTAATTATGTTGGAAAATGTGTGAATAATTTATTCTGTACCCAAATATAAATTATTAGAAGCTTCTATCTGCTCGGAAACATATCATTCAGGAAGTGTAATTTTGTTCAGTTACGCTGCACTAATACTTGAACTATACAACAGTACAATTATGGGGGGAAAGATACTGTTGACTGAGGAGTTGCGTCTGTAAATAAACAACTCATGCATGTTCATTCAATAGACAGATTTGAAAATGTAATAGCATGTTTTATGTGTGTCACAAAATGGCTGCCTTGGGAAAGCTTGTCTATTCACCAGAAGATAAGCTGGCATGCCCTACACACTATGTCCCACTTACTGTATTTTTACATCTTGTGGTAAGAGAAAAAACATTTTGGCTTATTAAAAGCAAAATATTGGGTAATTATTGCCTTCTTTTAAAAAGAAATAAAAACAAAAACAACAGCAACAACAATAGATAATAATAATATTTGAGATTCACATGATTCTTTTAGAAATAAACTGAAAGTTGTAACCAATTGTAGTACCACCTAGGCATTTATGGGTGATATCTTTTAAAATGCCATCATTCAATTTTTTCCCCACCTGCTCCTTAGTTTACTTATTTATGCAGCAAAAAACTTTGGGTGTTTGGAAATGAAAAAGAATGCAGATGAAGCACAGAGACTAAGGAGTACAGGGGAAGTCAGAGTGCCCTATTTGGGGCTCTCAGTCTAGAGTGGTCCTCAGGCATACCAAATCATTTTTATTGTCCTTTATGAGTTTCATACTTTATTTTTAAATTCAGATTTGGATATATCTAATGATAGAAGTATTATGATATTTTATAATTCTGTTAAATGGCCAGCATTAGATATTGCTATTTATCCTCAGCATCATGCTATAATTTATATATACAGCAGAATAGATTGGTAGAAAACTAAAGTAGTAAAATGGGGTAGATAACTAGTCTGTAGGCAGAAATCTAAAATACTGTAGAAAAGCACATCTCCATAGAAAGAAAGCTAACATAAAAGAAAAGTGTTGGTTTTTTGCCTAATATTTCTCTTTAAAACTCAGTGCTTCTCTTGCAGATACAAAAAATTACATTTTACACTTTTCCAAAGGCTATTATTTCTTTGCAATTTATGCTGTATCACTTTCTCTGTTCTTACATTAGCTATACAGGCCTATATGATGCAGTGAGAGCTTCCTATGAGAGCTGTTATTGCGGTCCTCAATGAGTCAAAGCATTCCAACTGGTTACTCAAGCGCCATTTTTACCATTCCAATAAAATGCAAGCATTTTTTGTGAGGAATGGAAGAAGTTATGTCTATCTATGTGTATGGTTTGCAGATAAAGAGGATCAGGTATATTCTTTTATTTTAATGGTGAAAATCTCATGAGATTGCAAAAGTATGCAAGATTTCTGTATGTTTCATGAAATCTTAAAGATATTTCATACAGAATTCTGAAATTGAGATTACAGTATAGTAGTTTTCTCATGAGTTAAACCCTCTTTCACCAGAATTAAACCAAAATTTTAGAAGTTAAATATAACATATGGAGACAAAAATATAATGTTAAATCTTATATCTCAGTGAAGGCAAACCTTTTTGTTGTGGTGTGCCGAAAGCGCATGCGCAATAGTGCATGCACACATGTTGGCACCCACAATGCAATGCAGGCCCCCCTGTGCAGGCGTGCACAATAACTCTGCCCCACCCTCTTACCTGCACTGCACATGTGCATGCCTCCCAGCTGATTTTTGGCCCATTTAAGGTCGTTTTCGCCCTCCCAGAGGCTCGAGAGGAGCCTCTGCAGCCTCGGGAGGCTGAAAACAGGCCCATTTCGGCACTTCCGGTATTTCCAGAAGGCCCGTTTTTCAGCGTCCTGAAGCCACAGAAGCTTCCCTTGAGCCTCCGGAGGGGCGAAAACGGCCTCAAATGAGCCAAAAATCAGCTAGGAGGAGTGTGCATGTGCAGTGCAAGTAAGTTTGGCTGGGGCTCGCGTGCCCGCACAAATGGCTCTGCGTGCCATCTATGGTACGTGTGCCATAGGTTCACAATCACAGTTACATCTCTTTCTCTCAGCTCTGTGCTCATTTTTTAAAACGTGGTTAACATTTGTGCATTGCTTCTATAACAAATCAGTTCACTCTTGTCCTAGCTGATCTAGCCCTCATGTCATCCATAAAGTTTTCTAAGATTTAATCATCAAATGATTTATTGTATTTATTTATATCCCACCTTTATTATTTTTGTAAGTAACTCAAGGCAATCAACATATCTAATACTCCTTCCTCCTTTTTCTAAAACAACTCTGTGAAATAAGTTGAACTGAGAAAGAGTGACTGGTCCCAAATCACCCAGCAGTTTTCATGACTAAGGCAGAATTAGTCTCCAGTTTCTAGCCTGGGGTCAAACTAGTGTAGTGAGAAAGAAACATTCTTTATCTATTCCTTTATGTAAAATGGTGTGTGTTGTATCTCACGTCTCAAAAGGCTGAAGACCCTTATGATTTATATGGAGTTTCCTCGTATGATTTAATTGCTTATTGTACCCTGTGACTATTATTAAGTGTTGTACCTTATGATTCTTGACTCTTGACGAATGTATCTTTTGTTTTATGTATACAGAGAGCATTTGCACCAAGACAAATTCCTTGTGTGTCCAATCACACTTGGTCAATAAAAGAATTATATTCTATTCTATTGTTGCATAAGGAATGTATCATTATGATTGTTAATGATATAACAATATTTTGCAAAGGGATGAATTATGTGACAATATCATTACAGAAGGTATATTTTGTTGTGTTCAATAACAGGCATATGTAAAACTATTACCTGTGAGAACATCTCCAATTTGTATGTACAAATGCTAGGGAACTGGTATTAGTTTTAGTCCTGCTTTGTGGGGTGGGGGGCGGGGGGCGGGAGGCACAATGAAAAGCAAGATATAAATTCATTTCAGTTATAATTATACTCTATGACATAGTAATTCCTAATCACATGAACTTTGCAAAATGACTATGGAGAATTTCATGTCTGATGCCTAAACTCTTGATTTGAATAGCCAGACAAAAATGCAGACACTTTTCTTTATTGGTCATTGGTTTCAACTTCCCACCTTCTCAACTGCATTCGAAGTTGATCCATAATCTGCCATCCTCAAACACTGAAAGCAAGAAGCAAAATCATAATTCTACCCTAATACTGGCTCCAGGTCTTGCAATAACAATATTCTTACTTTGCACAAACATAAAATAAATTTGTGGCATGTATAAGGCCTTACGTCATATAAGGACCAAACTGCTAGTCTAAACAATTCCTGAGATTTATAAAAGAGGTAATTGAAAAGATATCAAGTCACTTAAAAGACTTGAAGTTTTGGAACATGGAGCTTCTGCCAGGCGATTCTGCAAATGTGGTTGTTTGACAATCTTTTCTTACAGAATAACTGCAACCAAACATACGCATATGCATATTTGGGGAGAAGGTGTTTTTGCAGTGGCTTCCAAGGAAACAGCAGTTTCTTTCTGTTCTTATTGCTTCCTTTGAAAAATAAGATTAGGCAAAAAGGAGCTAAGAACTTGAATGAAGGATGTCAAGCTCTTTAGTGTAGAACATGTTTTCCATGATGAAATCTCTGACTTATTTGTCTGTCTGTCTGTCTGTCTGTCTGTCTGTCTGTCTGTCTGTCTGTCTATCCATCCATCCATCCATCCATCCATCCATCCATCCATCCATCCATCCTGGAGCACTGGGAAACTATCAGAGGATTGGAAAAGAGCTGACGAGGTTCCCATCTTCAAAATAGGAAAAGAAACAGATCCAGGAAACTACAGACCAATTAGCATCAATACCTGGGAAGATACTGGGGAAAAAAATAAAAAAACAAATCTGTGAACATCTAGAAACAAATACAATTATAACTAGTAGCTTTACAGATACCTTACAGATTAACAGAGTTGGATGAGACCTTGTAGATCATCTAGTCCAACCCCCTGCCCAAACAGGACACCCTACACCATTTCTGACAAATGGCAGTCCAATCTCTTCTTGAAAGTCTCAAGTGATGAAGCTCCCACAACTTCCGAAGGCAAGTTATTCCATTGGTTGATTGTTCTCACTGTCAGAAAATTTCTCCTTATTTCATTCTTTGACAAATTGACTAAATTAGTAAACCAACGAAATGATTGGACATAGGATACTGAGATCTCATCAAGGCATTCAAAGAAGTAGACCACAGCCTACTTCTTGGTAAACTAGAAAAATGTCGGTGGATTTGTAACTAGCTGAAAAACCTTACTCAATGAGTACTACATTTACATGGAGGGAAGTGGGATACCACACTTCCAGAAGTGGGGTTCTGTCTTAGGTCCAGTACTCTCCAATAAATAAATGATTGAGATGAGAGAACAGAAAAGGAACTCCTCAAATTTACAGATGATACTAAGCTGGCAGAAGATAAGTTCAGGATCCAACATTCCAGAAGACAAGTTCAGGATCCAAAAAAATCTTGACGGACTTGAACAATGGGTCCTATCCAATAAAATAAAATTTAATGTGGAGAAAAGCAAGGTTTTACACCTAGGCATGAAAAACCAAAGGTACAAGTATAGATTAGGCGAAACCTGGCTCAAAAACAGTAATTATGAGAGGAATCATAAAGTCCTAGTGGATGATCAAACATAAGCCAGCAGTGTACAGCACCAATGAAAAAAGCTAATTCAATCTTTGGTTGTATAAACAGAATCATAGAATCAAAATCACATGAAGTATTAGTACCACTTGATAAATCATTAGTAAGACCACACCTGCAATACTACATCCAGTTTTGGTCACTACATTACAAAAAAGATGTTGAAGCTTTGGAAAAAGTGTGAGTAAGAGCAACTAAAATGATTAAAGACCTGGAGACAAAAATATATGAATGGTTGCAGGAATTGAGTATGGCCAGGCTAGGGAAAAGAAGGACTAGGGGTGACATGGTAGCAATATATTAGTATTTGAGGGGCTTGCTACAAAGAAGAGGGGATCAACTTATTTTCCAAAGCAGCAGAATGCAAGACAAGAAACAATTTTGGGAAACTAATCAAGGAAAGAAGCAACCTGGAATTAAGGAGAAATATCCTAACAGTGAGGACAATTAGAAGTTGTAGGTCCTTCAACACTGGAGATTTTTAAGAACAGACTGGACAATCATCCATCTGAAATGGTATATGGTCTCCTGCTTGACAGGGGGTTGGACTAGAAGACCTCCAAGGTTCCTTCCAGCTTTATTCTGATTGATTGAATTTATCTGTCTGTCTGTCTATCCTCTTTGTTGCTTGTAATTTTTATACCTAGTTTCCCTCAGCCTATGCTCTCTGGTATTTTTCTTTTTAACTACAGCTCCCAGAATTCCAAACCAGAAGCTTTGGAAGATAAAGCTTGGAGGACAGTTTGCTAAGGTCTTTGACTTAAAATCCATATTAAAATATATTCAAGGAAATTTGGATTTCAAAGCTATGAAGGACCTCTAGCTAAGATTGAAGATTGCTATTTTTCAAAGTGCAGTGTATGGGTTGCAAAGCACAGGCTATTTAGATCCTTATCATATGATTTGATAGAGGCACCCCTTCTTTCATCTTCCTACCCATTTCACACACACACCCCTTTTTTTTCCTTTTCTTAATTCACTGACTAGTGAGTTTCTGATTGACTCAAAGACCAATTAAACTAAAATTTAATGGGAGAATAGATTAACTCCCTGAGGTTTCCTTTCCATCCATCACATTTTTATAGCAGGAGCTGCGTGGAGGCTCATAACTTCATGCTGTGAGTGTGATAATAAAGGGGGCACGGAGAGGATTCCAATTTACTGCCGTGCTGATGCGCTCTGGGGATGGGATTTACTGCCCTGTCCCTTCCTCTTTTTATTCAGAGGGAGGTCACTGGATCCGTGGCCTGCGATGGGCTGCTGACAGATGAGATGTCAGGCAAAGAGATCATGACAGGGAAGGGGGGGTTATGTGTAAATGTAATTGTGTCCAGAGTATGGGGATGCGGAACGTTCACCTTTCGCGCTCGAAAGGCTGCGATTACTGTAGGGCAGAAAGGCGCTTGTTGTGCAGAAATTTAGGAGCTAGCAGACAAATTGAGAAGGACAGGAAACAATTCACTTTTTCTAAAGCTGGAGAAGGAATGGTTGAATTGAAAATAGTTTAAGAGAGGCATTGTTTCTCATGGCCCATGCCTACAATTCTTTTGTCACCTCCAGACAAACAAGTTTTGCCATTTGTATGGGCCACTATTTTTAATTTAAAAAAAAAATGCTTACCAAAAAATGCTTACCTGTCTGAGGCAATCCCACAAATAGTGAGTTTGTCTCTTCAAATTCTTATCCAACTCTTCAGCTCTGTAGGCAAATTTGCTATTTGTTGCCAACAAGTATTCTTCTTCAGAGATAGAATGTGTTGCTCTTTCATATGAGATGGCAGGAGGTTTTTTTTTTTTTTAGGATTTTGCATCAGCTGATATGAAGAGAAACTTTTAACAGATTTTCAGTGTCCCTTCCACGTATTTCAATACATTTTTTGTTTTGAAGCACCTCAGCACCTTGTTGTGTAGCATCTCAGTGATTTGCCAGTTTGAGGCAAAAATGTTGTAAATCTCAATCATATGACTGCAGGATGTTGCAAACAGTAAATGGAGTCCAATTGCCAAGCATCTGAAATGCAGTCATGTGACTATGGGGGAGGCATCAAAACTTTGGAATCAGGTAGTACTTTTTGGAGTGGCGTCATAACTTTGAACTGTCATTAAATGAGTGGATGTAAGTTGAGGACTACCTGTACGTTTAACTTAGTGATACTTAGTACATAGATGCAATCAAAATGTCTACCATACATGTGGCATATCCTGCCTCAGCAGTTTGACATCCTTCTGTTAGTTGCACATAGCAAAACAACTGTAACTTATATACTAGTTTCCATGTATCTTTTGAAAAACAAGGTCTATTTTATCCTACCCTCAATTCCACTCTTGCAGGTGTCGATTTTCTGACTAAACACCTCATCTTCCCATCTTGTAATTCATGTTTCTTTCAAACAAGAGGAGGAAAGAAGTATAGAGTGACTCAAGCAGACAATCTTTGTATAAGAGAGAAGAAAGAAAATATTGTTAGGATTTCATGAATGAAGTCAGTTGGAATTTGTTGATTCTGAACAATGGTTTATCATTCTTTTGGCACAGTTCAAAAGAAAGTCTTAAGTAATAGTCAGGTTCCATTTGAAGCATTGCTATAAAATATTTGTGCAAATCAGAATGGATTTTGACAGATAGCTAAAATCACTGATATAGCCAGCTGTCAAAAGCCATTCCCTCCGACAGTAGGAATACCATCTGACTTTAAGGAGAAAGATTAATAAATGTTTTCCTATCAAATGTTGACATTTGGGAAAGGGTAGCAAAGCTCTCTTAATATGCTCTGTATATCACAAATAAGGATTATATCACAGGCCAGCATTCTAGCTGTAGGAAGACAGGGATTGTCAGTGAGACACAGCAAATTTTAAGCCAATACAGTTTTTGAAAGCTTAAAGACTAATAGATTGTCTCTAGATAGTGTGCAAGTTTTTAAAATATAATTTAAAAACCTAAATGATAAAAATACCAACTAACTATGTCTGTAACCCACACAGAACAAAAAGCCAAAGGCTCATTGGAACAATACCAATTCAAATAGCTTGTTAAAAGCAAAGAGTTGGAGCTGCTAATGGTAGTGGACACCACTGAGAGGGCCTATGACTGCTCCACATTGCACGAGCCTCACAGAGCTTATCTCTGGTTCTTCAAAACCTCAACCATTAAAGCTTCCCTGCTACCTTAGTCAAAGAGTCAGATAACTGCCATGATTCTTCTTGTCTTAAAATATTTTGATCCAGACAATTCCAGCGATTCCATACATTCTCATTTCGAAGAAGGGCTCATTAAACTCAGCGGACCTAGCTTCTAAGAAGATAATTGTGCTGTACACTAGCTACTCATTGACAAGATGTGTTGGTCCTGAGATCAATAGAGTTTTAGCACTTACTTGGGAATAAGACTGAACTAAATGGGGCTTGGTGAAAATGAATGAATAAGTGAACATGTGCACAGATGTCCACTACAAAATATGATAAAAAAGGTAAAAACTCAGCCTTTCATTTTTACATTTCAACTTTGCGCAGAAATATCTGTCATTGGCATGTGTTAGGCATAACAGTGAATGTTTTATCAGAGAGAGAGAGAGAGAGAGAGAAGGTTGAAGTTGGCAACTAGTGCAGCAGGAAGCTTGAATGTTTTGCTTCCTTCTGGCAGCTCCTCTGTGGAATTGCTATCAAGTTTGGCTTCTGAAAGCACTCAAATCCCAATAAATAAAAAGAAAAGGCATACCAGTCCAAAACAAAAAGAATAGGAAAGGGACATCCAACAGGACTTAACAGTACAAGTCCAAATTAACCATCGAGTAGGACAACTAGACAAAGAAATGGAAAGCCGGAGTCCCTGCCCAGCTGAAGAAATGTCAGTCTTAGAGCAAAAGCAGAGGAATACTGACAATCAAAATAAAGAGGAGCAACAACAAAAAGATTTGCAACTCATGAGGAGAAATACCAAACCTCACAATAACTGTATCTGTATGGGAAGCATAATTAATATCAACCCAGCTCCAATGTCAAGTTGACATCCAGTATTCTTATCACCTTGCCAACCAACCAAGTGAGATCACTTTGCCTCTGGGAATCCCATATAGATGGTGGCTGGCTGGAAAGGGATGGTTGATAGTGGGCTAATGGACTTTCTCTCTAGATTCTAGGTGACAGCCATTTAGGAAACCTGGTTAACCAAAGTGGATGAACCAGTACAACTGCCAGGCTTTCAGGGATGGGCCCAGCCCAAAAAACGAAGGAAGAGCCTCTGGTGGATTATGCATTCTTATAAAGCAAGAATTGTAATGGCAGCAGAGAAACTATACAATGAAGAAAAGTATTCGTATTTCCTAGCTGTTAAATTTGGATATGAAGAATTCGAGTTAATACTAGTAAATGTGTATATCCTTCAAACACATCCTGGTATTATAACTCTGAATACTGGATAAATGTGGAAGTTATCCTAGATGATATATCTGTATTGTACCCTCAGTCCATAATGGTATTATTAGGAGATTTTAGCACTAGGTTGGGTCCTTCTTTGTATGAGTACACCCAGAGGAAGGAAATCACAAGGGAGTTTTTCAATAACCATCCTCAATGGCTTTCGAGAGACCGAAAAAGTAACACTGCTGGCCTGCTCCTAGTCTCCTTAATTTTTAAGGGTAATCTCCAAATTCTGGTAAGGATAAGAATTACACATATCATTACACATACCACTCGGCCCATTCAAGCAATGTGCTGGATCTCTTTTGTGTGTCTAGAGATAAAATCGACCTCTTGTCAGAGGCTTTAGTACACTTTAGTGATGATAGCAATCACCAGCCTGTAAGCGTGACATTGCGAGGCTGCTCAGATCTAAGATCATATAACATGGCTGACAGATGGCTCGCCAAAAAGGTAGAGGTGAAGAAAAATAAAAGGCTAATTGTGTACGCTACTAAGGAGATTTAGCTACTACTGTAAAGATAACTCTCTAATTATTAATAAATCCAAATCAAAAATTATAGTGTTTGGTAAACATAACCAGGGACATAGATGACAACTAGACAGAGAACCAATTGAACAGGTTAGCACCTTCATATACTTAAGCATAACTTTTTCCGAGACCAAATCTTGGTTTTGTAACCACCAATGGAGCACACTTAGAGCAAAAGCTTGCTTAAATCTATTAAGTTAAAGAATCACAGTTACCCAGGCTCCCTAGCACCTCTAATCAACATATATAAAGCTAAGGTAATCCCTATGCTCCTATATGGAGCTGAAGTTTGGGGTTTATACCCCATTACAGCTTTAGAGTAAGCACAGTCTCAGCACTAAGATGTGTTTTGGGTGTGGACCCTAAGACATCTGCTGCAGCAATCAGAGTGGAATTGGGAATCTACACAATTCACACTAAAACCAGAGTTTACAATTACTGGTTCAAAATTAATGAAATGGAGGCAGAT
Organism: Notechis scutatus; assembly: GCF_049901735.1. NCBI lineage: Eukaryota > Metazoa > Chordata > Lepidosauria > Squamata > Elapidae > Notechis > Notechis scutatus. Next base: position 98,566,862 of record NC_142025.1, on the reverse strand, counting down.
AGACTCCCTAAGCTATGTCTGCTGGAGCAGATAAAATTGCAATCACAAACCCTCTGGATTACTAAATTGACAAATTATATAAGGAGCTGTGGTCTCCCTGTGCCCTCTGTAACAGGAGGATAAAAAAAAAAGTTGCCCAAAGAATCATGGATATAGAAGCTCAAAATGACATAGCCACACTTAGGCTGGTAGCCTGAAATGGTTGAGCAAATATAAACACACCTTCCAAATGGACAACTGTTTAAAATCACAATTGCCAAAACATCTCAGGGAGACATTTACTTGAGCAAGATTCGAACAACTTGATACAATGGTTAGATTTGGGAGATTCTATTCTATCCCATACAATGAACATACATATATCTGTGGAGCTGAAGAGGTAAGAACCAACAGAGAGAAAGGCAGAAGAAATTGAAAAACTTGGAGGCCAGCATGCAGAAAGATCCTCATAACGAGGAACTTAAAAGAGAAATAGATCTGGTGAAACATGAAATAAATTTAAATCTACAGGAGGAAATGGCCAGAAAACTCAAACTTGTGAAACAAAACTCTTTTGAGAACGTGAATAAACCAGGGAGATGGCTGTTGCACAAGTTAATGAAGGAACAGGAAAAAAGAACAATAGCAGTGCTAAGAGATGAAAATGGGAGCTTATGCTCCTAGATAGACCAAAAGAAACAGATCGCCCAGGAAGAAATCCCAGAGGAACACATCATCCTTAAAGAAAAAAATTTACCTATCATATCTGATGCTGCAAAAGATTTGTTAAGCAATAAAATAACTATAAAAGAAATCAAAGACGCAATTGGGAAACAAAAAACGAATAAAAGCCCAGGACCAGATGGAATACCATCCGAGTTCTATAAAGAATTTCAGGAGCCATTGGAGGAATTAATGTTGGACAATAAGGCTCTAGAACAAACCAAAATACTGAAGACATGGACAGAGGCAAACGTAACACTTATACATAAAGAACAGACAGATCCCCAGCAAATAAAAAACTATAGACTGATTTCGCTCCTAAACATGGATTATAAGATCTTAGCCATGATAATATCTGAAAGACTGAAAAAATATTAAGTGAAATCATCCATCCTGACCAGAATGGTTTTCTCCCACATAGGCAGATAAAAAACAACACAAGATTGATTATGGACGTCCCAGAATACTACGAAATCCATTCAAATAAACCAATGGCACTTATGCTTGTGGATGCCCAGAAAGCATGGGACTCATTAAAACAATTTATACTGTACAAACTGCAAAAGTGATAGTAAATGGAGAAACCACGGATGGTCTAGAAATAAACAAAGGAGTGAGGCAAGGATGTCCACTAGCCCCATTACTATACATACTATCTGCAGAGGTACTGTTGACTCAGATAAGGCAAAATGAAGATATTAAAGGATTGACCATTAAGAAAGAGGAGTATAAATTCCAAGCCTTCGCTGATGATATGGTATTTATCATAGAGGATTAAAAAGAAACAAGTTCTATATTAAGACAAGAAATAGAAGAATTTGGAAAGGTGGCCGGGCTCAAAATTAATAGAGAAAAAACTAAAATAATAGTCAAAAACTGTACTAAAAGACAAAAGGAAGAACTATCAAATGAATTAGGTATGCAGATAGTTAAAAAAGTAAAATATCTTGGGATTTAGCTCACGGCGAAGTGTTTGTCGATAAAAGAAGACAACTATGACAAATTAATACGTCAAATTCAAAAAGATTTAGATAATTGGGCTAAAATACAATTGTCATTGCTGGGGAGGATAGCGACTGTAAAAATGAATGTTCTACCAAAATTATTATTTTTGTTCCAAACGGTGCCAGTCAAGCAAGGAAGGAATTTTTTCGAGGATTTAAACAAAAAAGTAATGAAATTCATTTGGCAAAAGAAAAAAGGCTGAATAAAATATAAATCACTGCAAGATAGTAGAAAAAAGGGAGGATTTGGCCTCCCAGACTTTGAGCTATATTATCAAGCAGAAATAGCCACATGGCTCAAGGATTGGATTAATCTGGCAGATAAAAGAATATTAACAATAGAGGGCCATGACTTGCAGATGGGCTGGCACACGTTTCTCTGGGATGGGAAAAACAAGTACCATACTTACTTTCAAAGACATCGGGTGAGAGACACTGTATTATATGTCTGGGAGAAATTAAAAAAGAACCACTATGTGAAAATACCGCTATGGCTATCAACAATAGAAGCATTAATATATCCCAATGCTTTAGACCAGGGGTGTCCAACCTTTCACCTTCCCTGGGCCACATTAGAAGATGAAAATTTGGTTTGGGCCGCACATAATTAAATTAAATTAAATAAAATAAAATAAAATAATTAAATTAAATTAAATTAAATTAAATTAAATTAAATTAAATAATAAAATAAAATAAAATAAAATTATTATTAATTATTTATTATTAATTATTTATTAAAAATTATTTATTTTTTATTTTATAATTTTCCAGCCAAATTTTGCGGGGGAGAAAGCTCGCCCGCCTCACGCCTACCTCTCCTCCTGCAAATTATTTATTTTTATTAATTTTCCGGCCAAATTTTGCGGGGTTGGGGGTGGGGAAGAAAGCTCGCCTGCCTCATGCCTATCTCTCCTCCTGCAAATGCAGCAGCGGTGGCGGGGCAGAAGCAGCAGCGGCGGCGGCGGGGCAGAAGCAGCAGCGGCGGCGGGGCAGAAGCAGCAGCGGCGGCGGGGGGCAGAAGCAGCAGCGGCGGTGGTAGGGCAGAAGCAGCAGCGGCGGCGGGGGCAGAAGCAGCAGCGGCGGTGGCAGCAGGGGCAGAAGCAGCGGTGGCGGCGGCGGCAGAAGCAGCAGCGGTGGCGGCGGCGGCGGCAACAGCAGGAGGTGGCGGGGCGGGACTTTTGGGCTGCGGCTGCCCGCCTTTTCTGTTGCTCGCCTCGCCCCGCCTCGCGCCTGCCTCTCCTCCTCCTCCTTGCTGGATCTTTCATGAAGGTTGGGGTGGGTGTTGGGCCGCATTACGAGGCGACCTGGGTTGCATGCGGCCTGTGGGCCGCGGGTTGGACAAGCCTGCTTTAGACCTAAACAAAATGATAAAATGTAAAGATCTTTTAAATGAATATGGGGAACTAAAAAAGCAAAACCAATTAAAATTACAGGGAATTGAAACAGGATGGTGGCCTTATCTCCAGGTTCAAACACACTATAAAAAAGATAAGGAACAATTTGGCTTCTGTACAATACAGCAAGAATTAGACAAAATACTACAAGAGGTTGAAAAAAAATGTTTAATAAAACATATAACTACTTATTTGGATTACAAAATGGAAGAGGAAACCTGTCATGCCCTTGGTGGAGACTGACTCTGAGGAAGAGGAGGAACAGCCAACAGGGAGTGGAAGTGTGGCTCCAGAGGTGGTGGAGGAGGTTGGGGAAGGGCAGAGGCCGGATAAGCAGTCAGAGGAGGACCCAGGCCCATCCATCCTAGGGCACGTAGAGAGGAGAGGATCAGGGTAAAACGTGGTCTACTTGGGAGGAGAGGGCCAGGATTGCAGGTGTGAGATCTGCATAAAAGGTTGGACCTGCGTGCTAATAGACGCTGGAGACAAATTAGTGTTTTATTCCTAAAGAAGGTTTATCTTTGTTGGCGTCTTCGAACGGACTGTCCCTGGTTATCTTTCTTAAGTTGGCAATTATCTATCCTAGTCTGTCATGGAACTTTATTCAATGTGATTTGTTTTTGGTTTTTGCTTCATCATCGGCTCTTTGAATTTGAACTGTGTTTCTTTCCTTTGAAATGTTATTTTGAAAATAGTTTACTCCTCCACTGTGAACAATTAAACAGTGAAGCCAAGTTGAAGGCATTAAAGGACTTTTAGTTATGTTTGGAGTTTGTTATATTTGTGATATACTCTGGGTAATCACAAAACCGTTAAAGAAAACATGATAACCTGGGCTAAGAACTTTGGCCATAGCATTGATTTGGAACAGTGGGAACGTATTTGGCAGGTAAATTACAAGCTAATATTGTCGGTCTCCTACAAAGAGAACATATAAAGTGTTTTATCGCTGGCACCTCCCCCCAGTGAGAATAGCTAAAATATTCCCAAATATGATAGCCAAATGCTGGAGATGTAACCATAGTCTGGGTATGTATTTTCACATGTGGTGGATGTGTCTTCAAGCACGGAGTACTGGCTTAAAATCAAATCCTGACTACAGGAGCTAAAGGAACAGATAATTAAATTCAAACCAGATTTTTTTTTTGGTTAGGCATGTTAGAACCTAATCTAAATAAAAAATATCAATACTTAATGCTCCATATTATAACTGAAGCTAGAATATCCTTCACCCAAAACTGGAACCAGGCTATGACCCCCACAGAAATTGCAATAATTAATAAGATATATGAATGCACCGAGATGGACAAATTGACGGTGCTATTGAAAAATAAAGAAGAAGGAGAATACTATAAGACATGGTACGAATGGATAAGAAAGAGACGCAAAGGTGTCAAATGATAATGTATGAGAAACTATTAAGTAATAAGGTTCCTGTGTAAATAAATGTATATATGTATAAATGTATATAAGTATAAAATGCTTAGAATGATAGAGATGGATAACACAGTAATAGAGCAAACTTACAAATGTAAACACTGTTATAGTAACTGTAAAATGTGGAAATTTGTTTTTAATTGTCAAAACATTGAATAAACAGATGTATTTTTAAAAAAGAAACATAATGTTATGACATTTTATTCTATTTTACATATTTATGTATTAAATTATTGTATTTTATCCTGTAACTATTGTATTTTATCCTACACTCATTTTAAATTGTTTGTTTGGAATTTTATTGGTAATATGTGTTTGAACCTGGCTAATATATATTGGGGGGGCAGAAAGAGAGAGAAAGAGACACAGAGAGAGATGAGAGAGAGAGGGAGAGAGATGAGAGGGAGAGGGAGAAAGAGATGAGGGGGAAGAAAGAAAGAGAAACAGAAAGAAAGAGATGAGAGAGAAGGAAAGATGAGAAAGGGAGGAGAAAGAGAGAGACAGAAAGAGAGAGATGAGAGAGAGAGGCAGAAAGACAGAGAGAGGGAGATGAGAAGGGGGAAACAGAGAGAAAGAGATGAGAGAGGGAAAAAGAGAAACAGAGTGACAGAGAAAGAGAGAGATGAGAGAGAGAGGAAGAAAGAGAGAAACAGAAAGAGATGGGAGAGATGAGAGAGAGAGGGAGAGATGAGAGAGGGTGAGAAAGAGAGAGACAGAATGAGAGAGATGAGAGAGAGAGATGACGGGGAGAAAGAGAGATGAGAGAGAGAGATAAGAGAGAGAGATGGAGAAAGAGATGAGAGAGAGAGGAAAAGACAGAGAGAAAGATGAGAGAGAGAAGGAAAGAGAGAGAGAGAAAGAAAGAGACACAGAGAGGTGTGTGTGAGAGAGAGACAGACAGACAGATACCTGTTTCCCAGAGAAAAGAAAATACTGAAAGCCACAAAAAGATATGGCTGGGTGGGGGTCATGTGACTGGGTTGGAGTGACATTGAGTTGGCCAACATACCCAGGTTTTGTGGTTCCCAGTGTTTTCTTTTCTGTGAGAAATGGGTCCAAATGGCTCTGAGTATTTAAAGTTGCAGACCCCTGTCCTAGAAGATAAGCTAAGGATCCAAAAAGATCTCAACAGACTTGAACAATGGACGGTATCTTATAAAATGATTTTAATTTAGAGAAAAACAAGGTTTTACATTTAAGAAGGAAAAACCAAAGATACAAGTACAGATTAGGTAAAATCTGGCTCAAAAACAGTAAGTGTGACAGATATCTTATCGTAAGTGTGACAGAGATTGTCCTAGTTGATGATCATTTAAATATGAGCCAGCAGTGTGCAGCAGCAGCTAAAATAACCTAATGCAATCCTTGTTTGTACAAACAGAAACATAGAATCATGTAAAGTACTGCTTTATAAAACTCTAGTAAGATCACATCTGGAATACTGCATCCAGTTTTGGTCACACATTACATAAAAGATTTTAAGGCTTTGGAAAAAATGCAGAGCAACTAAGATGACTAAGGGCCTGGAGACTAAAACATATGAAGAATGGTTGCAAGAATTGGATATGGCTAGTCCAGAGAAAAGAAGACCTAGGGGTGATGTGGTAGCACTGTTCTAGTATTTGAAGGGTTGCCATAAAGAGGACGGGGTCAACTTATTTTCCATAGCACTAGAAGGCCAGAAAAGTAACAATGGATGGAAGCTAATCAAGGAGAGAAGCAAGCTAGAATTAAGGAGAAACTTCCTAACAATGAAGTCGAACAGCTTATCTTCAAAAGTTGTGGGTGCTTCATCACTGGAGGTTTTTAAGAAGAGACTGGAGAGCCACTTGTCTGACATGGTATAGGTTTTCCTGCTTGAGCAGGGGGTTGGACTGGAAGACCTCTAAGATCCCTTCCAATTCTATTCTGTAAAGCAGTGGTCCCCAACCTTTTTGTACCAGGGACCGGTTTCAAGCAGAAATTTTTTTCAAGGACCGAGGGGGGGGCGGGGGGGGGGGAGAAGAAAGGAGGCTTCGCTCTCTCGCTGCTCCACCATCCAAGGAAGAAACTGCTTCAAAGAAGCGGGGGGCTTTTCCTGTCACCGCAGCTATTCCGAAGCGCCCGTTTCACCCCCACTCCCACCCCGCCCGCCCGCCCACGCGCACGCTTCAATCCACAGTGTCCCGTTCTGCCTGCCTGCCTGCCTGCCTTAGTTTCTGGTTGTTTGGGAGCAGCTTCGGCTGAGAATAATAACTATTCGCCTCTTTTACTCAGCCAAGCTGTTCCGATTCAACCATTAACGAAGGCAGGCAGGCAGAACGGAGCACTGCGGGCGGGCGGGCGGGTGGGCGGGTGGACGGGTGGGGTGGGGAGAAACGGGCGCTCGGGAAGCTGCGGCGACAGGAAAAGCCACCCCACCCCCGGCTTCTTTGAAGCAGTTTCTTCCTGTGCTGGTGGAGGAGCGAGAGAGCGACTGAGAGAGCTGACCCAGAGAGAGAAGGACAGGCTTCGGTTGCTTCCTCCCTCCCCTTCTTTCATTTGTGTCCTTGATCCCGATCCCAGCAGCATTCACCAAGGTGAAGAAAGCCGCCATTTTTTTTAAAAAAAAATTCTTTGCGGCCCGGTAGAGAGTGCTCCACGGCCCGGTACCGGTCCGCGGCCCGGTGGTTGAGGACCCCTGCTGTAAAGTAAAGATTGCTAAAAGAAAGAGATATAAAGTTGATTTATTTTATCAAAGTTAAAATATATGTTTTTATCTCTAATAACTCTTAATGGACCTTTGCTAAGGACTGAACGCCAGTTTTTAACGATTGATTATGCATAACAGATGAGATATGGGAACAGAATATCAGTTTTTATATTTTAAGAGAAGGTGATATGTAAATAAAATTGTTCATATTTGTGATGAAGGAGAAAGTCATTTATTTTTACTATATTTTACTATATTTTTATTTTTTCATTTTTTTCTGTCTATTTTTTTTAGTTTCTATTTTTCTTTTTATTCTGTTTTTAAATACATTTTGAATTGTTTTTATTTTTTCATTTATAATAAAATTACTATTTAAAAAGTTGAATTCTTGTTAATATTAACAGCTTCTCAAAACAAGGATTATCTTTCCCTTATGAATTAAACTCCCTTAACAAAAGAAAGGGAAGCAGTTTATTTTTCCTTTTTGTCACAGATTTATTGATGATGATGAGCCATAAATGGAAAAGAGGCCTTAGTTTATTCATGGAGTTTAAGCATTAATTCTATTCAGAAAGGAGTGGCAAAGAATAATTTTTACCACTAGCTATTTAATAATTGGCTAGCATTTAAAGTTCCTAGTCTTTAGCTGAATTATCATGTCATGGGAAAATCATAAGAATTACATTGAAAGGAAAAGGTCAGTAACAAACGTGGAGACCCAGATCTGTTATAAAATCAGTTCCAGCCTTCTTAATGTTGATGTAATCCTATGTTCCACAGATTCCAGATTCTTCTTCCCACACACAGCTACACCTAACTTAAATCTATCTGCCAAATTGATGGCTTTCTTCAAAGAAGATTTCAGAAGGGTTTGAGAGATATGTTTCCTATGGGACACATTATACCATACCATGGGGCCTACAAGAAAATGTGTCTTTTTTCCCCCTAGCAAGTATTGTTCTCAAAAGATGCTTCCTAAAACAACAACAGAAAAGGGAGAAGAATAAATCTGGAAATAATAGTCACTATTTGCTGAGGCACTTCTCATACACCTTACCTACTGTGAAGGTCTGGAATTAATCATTGTTTTGTAAAATCATGAAAAAGTGTTCTTTGTGGTTCTTCTAACTGAGAGTATCCTGGCGGAATGCTACTGACAATGTTTTGTTGGGCATATTCAGCAGTATTGAGCCACCCTGAGCAATCTGTTATTAATCCTTTTTTCTTGGTGAATGACTGGCAATTGATGCTCTCAAAAAGGCATTGAAACTGCAGCAATCAGGCAGCTATCAGCTAATCAGATGGGTTATGGACCTGCAAGTGTTTGGCTGAAAATGGAAAGTGGGCAGAGAATAAAATGCTTTGGATAAGAGGACTGTGAGTTGAATGTAGATGTTCTGAAGTGATCTGTAAAAGATGTTTCAGCATTGTCAAATGTTCAGCATTTGGTGTCTGTAATAGCAAGTAACTTTTCAAAAATCAACTAGTAAAGTGCTGTTGTTGTGCAGTGGATGCATATATATATGGAGTCTTGTAGGTGATGTGGTTTGTTTCTGATCATGCTAAGCACAGAAAGATTTCTTGATTATATTGTTTATTTAAAATACTTTCATAGAATATACTTCCAAAGTACAAGAGTAAAATAAACATAAAAAACAATAATATGAAAAGAATAAACATATAGCAATAATAATATGATGTAAAATTAGCCATATTAATTTGGATGCATTTTCATGGTGCCTCAAATTCAGAAATGAATAAAAATATGTATTATTCATTTGCTTCTTGGAACTACTGTTAGCAAGTTTTGCTTTCAATGCAACATGTGGGCTAAAAAATTTGAACCCCTCCAAATATTCAATATTTCTGCAAAAAGATGACCTAAATGTTATCTGTCCTGCACGGATGCAAGTTCTAAAACTAGATAAAGAGAAGCCAATTAAACAAATTAGTCAAAAACAATATATTTGTTCATTTATTTATTGAGGAAAATGGTTCAAAGTTATATTTACTTTATTTCATGGAAGTAGGGGAATCACTGAATATTATGGAGAAGTCTGCTAATATTACAGCATCCATTAAAGCAAATTCCAGTTTGGTACTGTGACATTGGAGCCTAAAGGGAATTGGCTTTTCTATGGATGTAATTTTTTAACATAAGTCTATTCATAAAGCCAACTAGTAAAGCCATTCTTAGCATGTGGATTGCATTCTATGAATCAGATATGTGAAGGAACCACTTGCTTAGTTCTTAAAAACTTTTCTCTTAATGCAGGAGAAATAAGCTTGTGCTAATTTATAAGCCAATTCAGTAATGCTAACTAAAGTTCAAGAAAGTGATTCTCAGGTTTCCAAACCTTGTTTATATATATCAGAAACTAACTCCCCAAAGCTTGCCTCAGGCACAGCTGCAGATTATTAGGTTCATGGAATGTTTACTAATAAGCCTGGTCATTAGGGCAGACCTGTGATGAATGGCTTGAGACATGTGTCTCAGTTCCAGGTATGCTCAGACAGTTTGTGATCAGTAGCCATCGGAACAGCTGCCTTGTTAAAGGGCTCCTCTCATTGAAATCAGCTATATATCAGCCAAGTTGATATCCTGGATTATTTAGACTTCTTGTAGCTTGATGGATTGTGCCAATTGATCTCTCTCTCCTCTTCTTTCTTCCCACTCAGTGGCTCTGCTAGTCCTCACTCTTTCCACTGCACTTTCAAAATGCTGCACAAATGTTACAACCCCTTTTTGCATTCTAAGTCAAGTTTTAAAATTAAAAAAGGTCACTACTTTTTTCTCCATCCTTCTTTATATATTTATCCCTTTTCATGAAAGTTTGGGGAATATGTAAGAGGGACAAGGAGTAGCAACCTTATGAAATAGGCTCAGCTGATTAAGTAGAGATTAGAATGTAAGCATTATTACTAAGCAGGTTTGAAATCCAGGTCTTTACTTCCTATGTGGTATTTTAGACTTTAGCTACTCTCACCTAAGACTAAATGAATTTGAAACTTGGGTTTCATTGTGTCCCTTCCTTGTCTCTTTTCATTATCTACATATAACAAGAGAGGAAACCTGGGGTAATAATTAAGAGTTCTATTTTCTAAATACATTTCAATTTTTTTTTCATAGAACCATTCTCCATGGTACAACAATTTTAGTAAAATATTAATTTTAGCCATTTCCTGCTTACTGTTTACTGACAAGAGTACTGAGTTTTTGCTGCATGTTTGGATAAGTCACATCTCAGAGTTTGCTGAGTTTTGCTTTAAAATTACTGGGGTTTTTTTCTCCTGTTCAGTAGCCCAAATATAATAATTTCATTAAATAATAATTTTAGTAATATTAAAGGTACAGATATGAAGCATTTGTGTGAGCATAGCCTATCCTGAATGACTTGGAAATTATGTGGACTTGTTTCTGCTTTGTCCCAACATTCTGATGGAATAGCAGGTTGGCCAGTCTTTCTCCAAGATCATTAGATGAATATATTTCAACACTGAAGCCCTTTTTATTGAGCCAAACACATTCCTTATTCCTGAAGTGCTGATCTGGTAAGATTTTTTTCTGGTAATATAATATCTTACTAATGATGAGTTTGATGTAACCATCAACCATTACCCTTGTGTAATTTCTGGCTGACTTTTATTCCAGTAGTTTCTGGCATTCATTTAAGTGTTCATTATTAAATGATTCTTGTAGTTATTTCTGTGTGGAGAAGCTGTGCACTTTAGTGGATGGAGCCTGGGAATGGCTTCAGCCATAAAAACAAGTTTGACAAGCTTGTTTTCTCACTTTCATCTTTCAACATTTGGGAGAAGCAAATGGCCATGTGGGAGGAAGTAAGAGGACTCTCTCTATTTTCACTGATGAAGACACATCCTCAGGTTTAATTTATTTAACAGTTTAAGTAGCACTTGACAAAACTGCAGTATTGTCACAAATGGAGCATTTTTTTCTATTACATAGTCTGTGACAAAGCTGCAGAACAGTGCACAACAGAAGTTCCACAAGTAGGAAAAATAGCTGCTCTAAGGAGAAGGAATAACAACAGCAGCTGCCTTTTCTTTCAGGCATGAGGGCACAAATCAACCTTTCTGGACAATTTCCCATCTTCCTCTGAAGGACTTCGTCTCTTCCTCCCTTTCTGACTCATTTAATAAAATGAAAAATGGACTCAGTGTTGCTTACCTCAATCCCATTCTCATTTGGAAGAAATAAAGTTTTGAATATCTTTTTAAGCTTCCTAGTTGTCCCCATTTCATTTTCCCACTGCAAAGTATTAGCCACAAGCTAATAATGTAATGGCATGGAACATTAAAAAACAAACAAAGCAGAACATTGAGGACAAATAGACAATGGCTTATTCAATGATTATTAAATACTTTCAACTTTACAAGAAATAAGAACCCTGAACAAAGATCTGTATAGAGTTCAGGGCTATAAACATAAACATAAGGTTATCTCTACTGTAACTATAATCCCTGTAAAACTATAGATTTTGTAGAATGTGTTGAAGCAATCAGTTGAATGTCCCTGATTATGGAATGAATGGAACACTCAGGTTTCTCACCTTGTTAGTATGTTGTATGCAGTTTCCTTATTAGGACTGTCCTATGAAGTTTCTATTCTGTAGTTTAGATAGTATTTCAGAGGCTTTGTCTGAAAGTTGGGAGCTTCAATTTGGGTTGGAAAGGATTAGGCAACAAGGGAATCTAGATTTGATTTTTGTCATATCCAAAAGACAGGGAGGAAAAAATTGTAGTCTCCACTTGGTTTGTCACATTTTTTCACCACAAGTACCGTATTTGCCGGCGTATAAGACGACTTTTTTGCCTTGAAAAACATGCCTCCAAGTGGGGGGTCGTCTTATACGCCGGGAGGACCCGACTCCCACTTCGAGCTTGAGTTGCAGCCGGGAGGGAGGCTGGGGGGAGCGGGTGTGTGTGTGTGTGTGTGTGTGTGTGTGTGTGTGTGTGTGCGGGTGTCACTCGCCACGCGCTGCGCAACCTTTCCCCTCTTCCTTCCTTAGCAGTGTGGGGAGGAGAGGATTCAAGATCCTCACGTGCGGCGTACTTTTCTTTTTCTTTTTGCACGCAGGTTTTGCATGCGGGCGGCTGTAGGTTAAGGATGGGGAGCCCCGGGTGGGTTATCAGGTTTTACGGTGCTTCCAACATGTGCGAACGGTGGGAGAGCGGAGAAGAGAGAGAGAGAGCGCCCGCTGTGTGAAATCCTGCCGTCAAAGCAACACTGGGGAGGCAGGGTATAAATTTACCAGGTTAATGTAGCAATGGTGATTAATGCCCAGAACATTGTTTGCGGGTATTGGGGTGTGTGTGTGTGTGTGGTGGTGGTGAGGAGAGGTTGTCCTTTGAATGCGGAAAAGTAGGTGTGACCTTGTGTAGGAAAATAAAGAGATCCTTTTTAGCGTGTTTGGCTTCTTTGCCTCCCCTCGTTCATTTTGACGTGGAGATAATGGCCTTCGGGCGGAGGGGAAGAAAACGGTAGCTGGATCATTTCAAATTTCACTTACTCTCCTGCTTCACTTCAATATGTCTGAGCGACTTCAGATACTGGAAGACTTTTTGAATGAAAGTGTTACCTCCATTTTTTTTTTAAAGAGGGCCACTTGGGAAAAAAAAAAAGATTCTAAGGAATTCCTTGTTTCTTGATTAAAGAGAAGGCATTGAATATACTGTTCCTTGGCAGCCTTTTCAGTGTCCGGGTTTTTGGTGTGTGTGTATGTGTGTGTGTGAGAGAGAGAGAGAGAGAGATCAACTGTATTGAGAAGAGAACGTTTCCTGTGTTCTCATTTTATTTACAACATATTTTACGCTTAATGGTAAGCAATGAAAAATATTTTTAAAACTCATTTCTAAACTCCATAGCTATTTGCATATTCTTGGTTCAAAATTGGATTAGCTCATTTCAAAATTGTCCAAAGCAGAAAAGTGCGTCAAAAAAAAAAAAAAAAGTGCAAAAGTGGAAGGTGTGTGAAGAGGGGGTAGTCTTATACGGCGAGTATATAACAAACTCTATATTTTGAGTGGAAATGTTGGGGGGTCGTCTTATACGCCCAGTCGTCTTATACGCCAGCAAATACGGTAAGTGGTATTATTTTCAGAGAAACTTATTGCTGGATATTTCTGTATGGTAGTTGCTAAAAAAGTATGTGTCACTGAGATGTGATAATTGGATGAGAGGGAGAAGATATTGACTTTATTGGAAGTTTATGATGTGCATATCCAACAGTACCAATAAGGAAAAGCAAGAATTGAGAGGAAGTGTAACATTTTGAAATGCAGAAAGAGAAAGATGACAGTTTTCTACACTGCAGCCTTAAACTGCAGAAGTCCTATATGAAAATTGCAAGAAATGAAGCTGGCTTCAGAAATATTTTTTTGAATTTCACCCTTTCCTCATCTTTGGGCACAGTGATGGCTCAATAGTCTTTCTAGTTTAGTTTAGTTTAGTTTACTTTACTTTATTGTCATTGCATCTTGTACAACGAAATCAAACACCATCTTCATTGCACATCATGACCATGACCATGAAAATAAACACAAACACATAATCCTTCACCCTTCACACATTGAACCGGAAACCCCTGACACCACACCGACACTGCACTATACAGCAGAATTCAAAAGAGCTACTGCCCTGGGATAGAAGCTGTTTTTCAGCCTATTTGTCCTTGTTTTTATTATTCTGTACCATCTGCCAGATGGTAATAGTTCAAAAAAGGGTTCCCAGGATGAGATGGATCTTTGAGAATGTTTTGAACTTTCAGCGGGAGCTAGAAAGCTCTTCCAAAGAGGGGAGAGGGTAACCAATGATCTTCTGGGCAATGACATTAACCCTCTGGAGTGCTTTCCTATCTGCCACTGTGCAATTGGCAAACCATACAGAGGGGCAGTATGTTAAAATGCTCTCTATGGTGCAGCGGTAGAAGATCACCAGCAGTTTTTCATTCAGTTGTTGTTTTCTGAGAAGTTTCAGGTGGTATAATCTCTGCTGGGCCCTTTTGATCAGGGATGCAATGTGGGCACTCCAGGTCAGGTCCTCTTTTAGGGTAACACCCAGAAATTTAAAACTGGCCACTTGCTCCACTCGGTCTCCATTGATAAGCAAGGGTTGGATGTCTGATCTGTTCCTTCTATAATCCACTATAAGCTACTTGGTCTCATTGGTGTTGAGGACCAAATTATTGTCTCCACACCACAAAAGCAACCGGTCCACCTCATCTCAGTAGGCAGATTCATCCCCCCTGGAGATAAGTCCCACCACTGTTGTATCATCTGCAAATGCTAGGCTATATTTGTCATGATCCTGGTTGATAGATTCACTTGCTACTTTACCCATTCTGGACAATTAAACAATGAAGGAAAACATCATACTTTTGCTATTTTACTTTATGCAAGAGCTAAAAGACCTCCTGTCAATAAAAAAAAAAAATCCATTGTTCCACTGATCTGTTGTTCCATGAAAACAAACAAAAGAAAAAGGTTCCTCATTTTACTGTTATTTATATGAGCCTGAAAGAAAAAGAAAAAGAACATCAGTTTTTCATCTCTATTAGATGTATTTAAAATGGCTCTGATTGGAAAGGAAAGGTCATTCCTGCCCTTAAGAATTGACCTGTGCCCCCTACTTGTGCTGGGGCAAGTGGATAGTGCAGATCATCCCTGAGACTAATGAGAGAAAAACACAACATTTGGCACTACTTTCTAAATATATGGAGTAAAGATTTGGGTAAGTTATCCCTGGAGCAAGAGTTGTATCAGGTTTGAGTGATAGATACTAAAGAGTTAGGATATCTGGTTGTTTGAATTAGTCTGATTCAGTCCATTTAACCAGAAAAATTGGAATCTAAAGGAAATTTCGTGGGGAGGAGGTTTCAAGTAGTCTAGCCCTTCGTACCTAGAGACCTGGTCATAAATGGAATTGGGCAATCACTTTATTTGCAATGCTTTGCAGTGCTGTGTGGGCAGTTGTTTTTCATTGGTGAGATCTTGCTTTGCTCCATCTCCTACTCAGGTCAAGCCAGTCTCTCCTCCCTCACATGGAGTTTTGCTACTGTGGCATTACATTGAGATAATATTTCATTGATCTTGTATGCAACACGCAGTGTCTTGCTGGGGGGGTTTTTTCTCTCATGGTGACAACTATATTTTTTGGGTTGAGGAATCAGGCAAATATATTCAACATAAATCAATAATGTGAACGGTGGTCATGCACTGATTGAATTGTATGTTCCAGTATTGGGGGGGAAAGTTTTCACTGGCTTATGTTAAAGTTCAAGACTGGTGATGACTTTGAGTCAGTTTCAGATTTCTTTAGGTGGATTGGGACGTGAAAAAAGTATTTTGAAAGTATCCTGTATCTCACATACTATAAACATACCACTTTCTTGGCATTCATTTTTTCTTTAATTCTCCAACTATAAGATTGGTGATAGACAACTATGTAACTGATGAGTAATCCAGGGGAGTTGTTTATTCATAACTGATATGTTCCTACCATGAAACATGGGCACTTGTAAATCCCAGAAGATGAGCTACAGGAAGGTCCTTAGACTAAAAACTTAATTTACCTTGATACTTTAGACATGGAAACTATTTTTTTTTTCATGACTTTAGATTGATCAATTTGATGGATTGGAATATTTTCTAGATAGCAATTTAAAAGTCAGGAAGGCATTTGCACTTATCTGATTATTTATCTATTCACATAGATCAACTTATATTAATTTAATTAAGGGAGAGAACATTTACATTGTCCAAGCAGCTTTTTGTAAATCAAAAGTCATATTGGACAAACAGTAGAGCATAATGACAATGAAATAAATGGGTAAAAGCCATCGTGAGATACTCTATAACAAATGAAGAAAACATGGAGCAATCCCTGGGGTCCATCAGTCCATTTTGTCCTCATCCATTGGCAAAAGAACAAGAACCATCAATTGCTATTCAAGCAAAATCATCAACAAGAAAAAATTAGACTGGCTCAAATTGGATAAAAATGTCCACTTTGTTTTAGCCTTGAAGAAGTGATGGCTTTCCTCTATCTTTTTACCACTCTCTTTCCTTTTTTGTCCTTTTAGTTATGAATATATTTTTAGTTAGTGGCAGCCCTTGTCTCTTTTTCTCTCTTTTTACTGATATGAGCTGTTTGGGAGATAATATTTGTCCAGTGCAAGACAACAATATAATATTGTCCATTTATTTACTGTATTCATATAAATCTGCAGTACAATATTGTTCCTTTTGCAAATCAACCAGACAAAATGAAAAATATATTAAAATACAATATAAAACAATAATTTGCAATAAAATACTTCCTAGTAGAGGGAGGAATAAAAGGAGATAATTCCAGATACTTTGTATACAGATTTTGACCCAGAACATAACGTTATGTAGTTATAGAAATCACAAATTTTTAAAATGCATGTGAGAATATACATTATTCAATTTCTATGAAAATTACATTAAAAGCACAATATAAGTTTCAGTTACTTTTCATAGCTTAATGCGGCAAAAGATGAAGGAATCCTACAATTATATAGATGAATGTTTTTAAACTATTCAAAGGAGGAATAATTTAAATAATAAAGGGAAGAGGCAGTCATATTCAAGAAGGTAGTACAAAAATTCTGTAGTGAATAAACATGTGGGAGAAAAGGTGCTTTCATCCAACAGATTCTGCGGTTTACTGGTATTGGTAAATAATATTAGTGGTCATTTTAATAGTCTGTACAGAAGGAATTATAGTTTCCTTATTTACTTATTTATTTATTTTGCAAGAAATCAGTGGGGAAGAAAAAATATTACCATTTCTATTCCCTGGGAGACATTTTGGTTTGCATCAACCACTTTGAGTCTTCCCTCCTTTCCTCCAAAAATACATTTCTTCTTCCTTACCCTAAACAGCTGTTTACAATTCAATGGGCACTTGAAAACGAGGCAGAAAAGAAAATTTCCCTTTTGAAATTCATCAGGAAATGGGAAACTTTAAAATACCTTATTTCAAGCAGAAGAAAACCATAAAAGTAACAGGTTAATGATTTTTTTTGTTCAGCCTAGATATTAGAAGCTCCAGTATTGATTGGTTGGTTTCCCTTGTCATTCTAACCTCTGGTGGAACTGATGTTTTCTTTGACAGAGAGTGTAATAAAATGTACAGTTTCCAATTTGAGAGCCCTATAAATGTCATATTGACATGCAAGTTACAAATTCTTAGTGTGGCATCAGTATTAGTACCATATTTTCCAGTGTGCCAAGAGATACTTATGTTGGTTAAAGAGCTTGACTGGCATTTACTGCTCTATTCCTCCTTTGAAAGGACAAAAAGTTCATGTTGGAACTGAAATATTTTCTTCCAAAAATATTGAACTGACTTTAATGCTCTGTGTCTATTTTCTGCTGTCTAGGGGTTTTGGTATTATCTTGTTTTTAAATCAAAAAGAATGAAATTCATAAAACCAACAGCAGCAAAAACAAAGCAGAGTTTCTGTCCAACTTTATTTATAACAACATTATTTTAATCTTGCTCCTGGAGTAAAATCTTCAAACTAATCACAGCTTAATATTAAAATGCAATAAAATAAAAAGGGGCAGTAGACAGTTTTAGATGAAAAAGGAGAAAAATGAAATGCATTCTTAAAATTAGAGAAAGCCAAGAGAAATGAAATTAAAAAGTAAAAAAGGCAAACATTGTGTTAAAAAGAACTCCCCTGCCTGGAATTTTCATCCCCTCTAGTATTTGATTTCTGTAATCACAGACTCAAATTTCTTTATTGTCAAATTCGAAACAATTATTCGAATACACCAAATAATTTAGATATTGCTTTGTTTAATTAATTAATTCAAAAATCTTAGAAAAAATCTAATATTCCCAATTTTTCTAGCCCCTTAATACATTTAATGATATCCCAATCCTGATCAGAGAAGCTGTTGAGCGTGAACGGAAACGTGTAAATGCCATCTTATTTGGTCTAGAGGACATCAATGACAATGATGACATCACAACTGTGATCAGTCATTAGGAAGCATAAACCATCTCCCCTGATGAAATACTTGACATTTCCTGCATTGGCCGAGAACTCAAAAACAGAGACGGCTCTGTGGCCCCACGCTTCTGCAGGGTCATTTGCAAAAATGAATCAAGCAAACGTAAATTCATTTATACTATAAATTCACTTGCCTAAAGCAACACCAACCATAAGAACCTCCGTTCTCGCCCTGACCTAACCATACAGCAATGTGCCCGCTCCCATGTACTCCACACAGAACTCAAAAAACGTCTAGACAATGGAGAGAAGGATCTGTACACTGACTACCATGCTGACTGTATCAAAAGTAAGTCACACAACCCGCAACTCAGCTTTAACCTTCAACTACTATCCTACTTCAACCAATCTACCATCACCCAAGACTAGGCACACACGCCCCTAACTACCTCAATTCCAACTACAGCTGGCCTTAAATGCAAGCTGCTCAATGCAAGAAGCCTTGTGAATAAGATACCTGAATTTCTCCTCTTACTAAATATGGCTAAATTCGACATCATATTTGTCTGTGAAACTTGGCTCAACGCATCTCTTCCTGACTCCATTACCACAGTAAGAGACTATCATGTTTACCGATCAGATCGTGAAATTTGTAGAGGAGGTGGTGTTGCTATCTTCTATAAAAAGTCCTTACATCTAAAAAACATCCAAGTTACCCAGGAGCTTGCTCTTCCTGAGACCATCATCTATGAACTATCCTTAAATATCACATTTCGATTCTTACTATGTTACAGAGCACCTGATTATGACATCGAACATGTAAACAAGCTAAATTCACTACTAACATGGGCAACATTCTGCCCACACGCTTTTATCTTTCTTGGTGACTTCAATCTACCTCATATTAACTGGACCCTAAACGAACGTACAACTGAACCCATACATGCAACCTTCTACAATGCTGTTACAAATCTGGGACTGGAACAACTAGTAACCAACAATACTAGACTTAACAACTGTATCTCATCTGCAATAGTTTGAATTTAATTTACGGAATACAAACTAAAGAACCCTTTTCCAACAGTGACCACAATATGATTGACTTTTGTCTCAACATACGCCCACACAAAATCATCACAATGACGTAATCCCCAATTATAACCTCAAAAAAGGCAACTATGATCTTATAGACAACGATCTCTCATCCCTTGATTGGCTATCTCTATTCACTGGATGCAATACTGTTGAAGACCATTACAACATATTTTTACTTGAAGTCAAAAGAGTCCTCAAACTATATGTACCAATAACAACTCCCAAAACAAAAACAACAACAACAGATTACCCATAACAATAAGGAAACTTCAATCCAAAAAGAGATCACTCTGGTGGAAAAACAAATCTGATCACGTTGCCAACTTCAAAAGCCGATACAAACATTTATGCCAGCAGATAAAGACTGAATGCACCAATTATCACATTAAACAAGAACAAAACCTTCTACGCACCAATTCCACCTGTGCTTTTTACAATTTTGCAAACTAAAAGACTCAAGGTCCATCTCACTCCTGATACCTGACTCTGTGGTTTCTTTCCCAAACCCCAAAAACTTTAACCTTAGACTGTCTACTTTTGACTGTCTGTGATCTCTTGTGAGAGCAACTGTCTGGAGCACAAGTGGACAATTTCTCATATTTTCTTTGCCTTGAGTGGTTCCATTCAACCAGAGTTGTTGCCATTCCATTGGTCTTACTCCTATCCTTGTCCTTTTTATAGGATCTGTGGCAGCTCAACATGGGGGCAGTGAGTAATATTGCAAAACTAATATTGCAGAGTTAGAAGCAAGAAGGTGGATGGATGCAGATTATCTTTTGAGAGATTGAGGATGGTGATAACTTGAATGTGTCCATGTGAATCTATGTGATAGATTAGATAGATAGATAGATAGATAGATAGATAGATAGATAGATAGATAGATAGATAGATAGATAGATAGATAGATAGACAGACAGACAGACAGACAGACAGACAGACAGACAGACAGACAGACAATGTTCTCTTCTCCTGCTATCAGAAATTTTATTACTGGATTTGCATAACATTAATTTTCCTGCTTGTAAGCATACACTAGGGGTTCTTTTCCTTCCCATTTTTTAACTTTGGGAAGAGTAAGCTAATAAGCTTCCAATATGGAACAGTTTAAAGACATGGCAGCTGTTTTTTCCTATGTGAGATCATGATCTTTCTGGCCAACAACCTGAGTTCTCAGATAGGGAGGTTTTGCAGCATTATTTCTTGAGATGATTTAAAATAGAAATGCCCAACTTTGAATGTAGGATCTTCTGTGTATAGAGTATTATCTGGCTGCTGAGCTGTTTTCTGCTCTGTCAACTCTTTTTACTTTTCTCCCTTTTCAAAAACTAGTGAATAAATTCCAGCAAGTAGCAAAATGCACAAACTGAACACTTGAGATATTCACATGATAATTTGAACCAAGTCTTTAGAATTATGCAAACAGATGCTTGGAGCTCTGTTTTGATTAGATAGACTTGGTTTAGTGACTAGGAAGTTCATGTTAGTGCACAAATTTAAGGTGCATGGAGATTCCAGATGTCTTAATTAGATTGTTTTTGTAATTACCCACCCTTAATGGATTGTTGTGTACCCAGTGCAGCAGATACGTGAGACAGAGAGAGAGAGAGAGAGAGACAGCAAAGAGAGGGGGGGGAGAGGGAGGGAGAGAGAGGAAGAGAGAGAAAGAAAAAGAAAGAAAGAGAAAGAAAGAAAGAAAGAAAGAAAGAAAGAAAGAAAGAAAGAAAGAAAGAAAGAAAGAAAGAAAGAAAGAAAGAAAGAAAGAAAGAAAGAAAGAAAGAAAGAAAGAAAGAAAGATATGGCTTGTCCGAACTATATATGCGAAGAGCATGGAAAACTTACTTAATACTGTACCATCTTTAGGATCTATTATCAGGATGTGACCTATTCAGTTATGCAGAAATGTGAATGTGTGTGTATATGTGTGTGTTTGTGGAAATCCTATGGGAAACTTGAACAAACATATATGTGTGTTACTTTTTCAAGCAAATACAGTATGAGCATTTGATACTGGACACATATTTGAAGGCTTAGCTTAATACAAGAAGATGACACAATAAGTTTCTATAGTCTAGATTTAATGATAAGCTTAAGGATTGAATTAATTTTTTGGATTACATGGACTTTTTCTGTCAACTTTTGGGGGGCTGTTGTTCACATATAATTTATTTTAATCATGATAATATAACTTTTCTTTCTTCATGTGTAATCTCTTTTTCCTTGGTGTAACTTTTATACTTCACTATTTAAAAAGTTATTATTTAAATAAATAAATAAACCTCAGCCATTCCTCCTAGATATCATCTGACAAACCTGAAATCTTGAATAAAATGCTGATTTGTGAGCTTTGGCAGTTTTTCATTGTAGTAGCTATATATCTGAATGTCTTATATTTTATAATAACTACTGATTTATTACACTATTCTAGATTTATCATGTTATCAGGAGTAGAATAGGTTATAGGAAGAACTGTTTCAGAATCTACTTTTATTTATGCAGCCTTGTCATTTACTTACATGTTTTGAAGTAGGACTCAGAAAATAAGATCAATATTTTTATTGCTTTTTGCTGATAATGTTTGCCTTTAATCAGAGTCTTTACACTCATCTACCTCCTCAACTCCTAGGATTTGATTAGTGTTGTGTCCCTGACTAGCTAAGTCTTCAACCTGGTCCGCATTTTGAGCGGGACCATCTGACTGTTCCCATTGGTTGGTGCCGTTTGACAGCAGACTATATAAGGAGCTGTCAAACAGCATCAGCTGGGCTTTTTGGGGCTCCGGCTCCAGCCAGCCGGCTGCCAGCCCAGCCGGGCAGCCACGTTAATCTGTTACTGCTTCAAATAAAGAAACGTTATTCTTCAGCTCCTGTGTCTGCCTGGTGTGTCCGTCTAGACCAATACAACACTGGTGACGAGGATGGGATGTCAGAAGAGACACCCAGGCAAGAAGCTAAGTCACTGAAGAAAGAGCTGAAGCCACAGAATGTCTGGAGCCGCAGACAGTCTCTGCGCGCGCCAAATTTAAAGGATTGTCACTACCCTAGGGGGGGCCAGGAGAGCACGAAGGCCTGCTCCCCTTTTTCAGCCTTAGGCCCTGACCCTCATAGTCAGCTCCCTAACTCAGTGGTCCCCACATACCCCTTCACGCAAGCCACAGCTAGACCTGCCATCTCTGCAGCGTTGGTTCCAAGGCAGGCAGCTGTCAGTATTTGACCCACAACCCTTGGGATGTGGGGGCCCCTACTCCGCCACAGGCGGGAGGTCACCTGGGCAGGGTTGCTTGCCACGTTGTCAGGGTCTCCTTCCCAGGCCAGGTGCTCCTCCCTGGCCACTAGTTCAATTTCCTCACTAGTTCAATTTCCTTGTTATACCATTGTATTCCCAAAAGGCTGGGCAGCGCATGCCCTTAGCTAGGGGAAAGGGGTGTTGTGTCCCTGACTAGCTAAGTCTTCAACCTGGTCCGCATTTTGAGCGGGACCATCTTACTGTTCCCATTGGTTGGTGCCGTTTGACAGCAGACTATATAAGGAGCTGTCAAACGGCATCAACTGGGGGCAGTTGGGGCTCCGGCTCCAGCCAGCCGGCTGCCAGCCCAGCTGGGCAGCCACGTTAATCTGTTGCTGCTTCAAATAAAGAAACGTTATTCTTCAGCTCCTGTGTCTGCCTGGTGTGTCCGTCTAGACCAATACAACACTGGCGACGAGGGTGGGATGTCAGAAGAGACACCCAGGCAAGAAGCTAAGTCACTGAAGAAAGAGCTGAAGCCACAGAATGTCTGGAGCCGCAGACAGTCTCTGCGCGCGCCAAATTTAAAGAGCCTCCTCAGCTGAGGAGAGAAAGTCTCTCTGAGCTGAGGATAAAAGTCTCTCTGAGCTGAGGAAAAGTCTCTCTGAGCTGAGGAAAAGGAAGTCTCCCTGAGCTGAGGAGAAAGTCTCCCTGAGCTGAGGAGAAAGTCACTGCCTGACAGGCACTCTAGCCTCCCGTGCGAAAGGCACCCCCGTTGGCGCTACCAAAAGCGCAGAAGTCTGAAAAGCCTCCCCAGTCGAGGAACAGACGTCGCCTCAAGGCCCGTGAAGGCTGGCGAAAAAACCCCCACCCCGTGGGCGCTACAAGAGCGCAAAAGCCTGCAGCCTCTAGCAGAGGTCCAGACTTCGCCTCAAGGCCGTGAAGGCCGGCGAGTCCACGCTTCCACCCCCCCCGATCCGGCCGCTGTTACCGTCGCTGCGCCGCCGCGCGACCCCGACCCCAGCCGTTCCGCCAAGGACGCCGGAGCGCCTCGCTGCAGCCGCTCCCGCCGAGGACGCCGCTGTGCCTCCGCTGCCGCCGCCGCTGCCTCCGCTCTTCAGCCGCCGCTGCGCGCCTCCGCTGCGCCGCCGCGGCCTCCGCTCTTCTGCAGCCGCCGCGGCCTCCGCTTTTCAGCCGCCGCTGCCTCCGCTACCGCCGCCGCGGCCTCCGCTCTTCAGCCGCCGCCGCGGCTCCGCTCTTCAGCCGCCGCCGTGGCCTCCACTTCAGCCGCCGCCGCCTCCGTCTCTTCTGCCGCCGCGTCCGCCGCTGCGCCGCCGCGGCCTCCGTTCTTCTGCCGCCGCCGCGCCTCCGTTTCTTCTGCCGCCGCGCCATGCCTCCGCAGCCGTCGCCTCTCTCCGCAGCCGCCGCCTCTCTCCACCGCCGCCCTGCCGACCTCCGCTGCAGTCGCCTCCCCGTCCCGGCCGTCGCCGCCGCTGCCACCTCCGCCTTGGCCGCCGACAGCCTGAGCGCCTCCTCGACTCCCACCGGCTGCCGAGCGATGGGCCACTGCCGGTGCAGCTTTTCACCATTGTGGACTGGGTGCAGCCATTGGCTCTGCAGAGATGCAGCCCCTCCGGGGCTGAGCATGGCTGGTGTGCGTTTCCATGATTCACTGAACTGTTTGAGACCTTTTCTTGGTTCTCTCAGGTTGTTAAATAAAAATTCTCTCTGCCCCCCCCCCTTCCCAATGACTCTGGGGGATGGATCCGGTATTTAGGGGTGGTGGGTGTCAGACGTTGAACAAGGAGGTGCGCACCCACCATTAGAGTCCTTCCATGCATCCACCTCCAGGGTCTCTCCCACCTGGGCTTGTCTCCCTTGACATTAGCACTACACTCCCCAGGGCGGGGGCGAAAGCTAGGTAGGTGGGAGGTTGGATGTTCTTGTCCCAAGGGGGGCCAGGAGAGCACAACGAGCCTCCAGCCTTAGGGTTCAGGCACCTCTGCCCTACCCCATGCAGGCAGTCACCAGACAGGTTTATTCACCATCTTATCTGGTTCCCCTTCTCAGGCTCCTGCCTTGTGACAGGTGGGGTGCCATTTTTTGTGTAAGCCTAGTGGTTAGGTGTGCAAGCAGATACTAGTTCAATTTCCTTGTTATACCATTGTGTTTCCAAAAGGCTGGGCAGCGCATGCCCTTAGCTAGGGAAAGGGTGTTGTGTCCCTGACTAGCTAAGTCTTCAACCTGGTCCGCATTTTGAGCGGGACCATCTGACTGTTCCCATTGGTTGGTGCCGTTTGACAGCAGACTATATAAGGAGCTGTCAAACGGCATCAGCTGGGCTTTTTGGGGCTCCGGCTCCAGCCAGCCGGCTGCCAGCCCAGCCGGGCAGCCACGTTAATCTGTTACTGCTTCAAATAAAGAAACGTTATTCTTCAGCTCCTGTGTCTGCCTGGTGTGTCCGTCTAGACCAATACAACAATTAGATTATAGGAAAGAGAGCTGAATTCAGTTTATGAGGTATATTTAAAGAGGCAAAAATGCTAGAGCCTCTGTTCAAGATTCAATCAGGCATTTATTTATTTAGTTAACCATCCATCTTACCATAAGATGGTACACCTACAGAATTGGAAGGAACCTTGGAGGTCTTCTAGTCCCTGCTCAAGCAGGAAACCCTATACCATAAATGGCTGTCCAATCTCTTCTTAAAAACCTCCAATGTTAGAGCACCCACAACTTCTGGAGGCAAGTTGTTCCATCCACATTAAAACAAGATTAAATTAAAATCAAGATTAAAGTCAAGGACACATGGGTTGGGTGGGAGAGTAATGGGGTGTGTGGGGTCTGTTTTTACTTGATCAACTTCCCCCACTTGTTCCCCCATTGAGGCCCCAAGCCAACTGGTAGAGCCAGATCTTTCGGCTTCTATGAAAAGCTGGGACGCCTCACATAGAGGGGGAAAGATGGTTTCAGAGGGCAGGAGCAACAGCAGAGAAGGCTATTGGGCCCACACAGCTGAAATAATTGGGCTGATGAAAACCCATAGCATAACTCCTCTGCTGGTGGATTGGAAAGCACCAATTCCAGTGCAGTGAGACGGTCTCTCAAGTAACCTGGAACTGTGCCATGAAGGGCTTTAAAGGTGATCATCAACTCCTTGAATTTCACCTGGAAGCAGATCAGCAATCAATGCAGATGACAAAGCAGTAGCTTTAAAGCTATCCCCCCATCAACTTCTCGAGCAGGAGATGCGAATCTAGGAGAACTCCCCCCAAGTTGCTGACTGAATCTGCCTGGGGCAGTGCCACTCCATCCAGAGTCAAAGATGACAAATCCCAGATCCAGGGTTCAGTCAAAGTCAGTTGTCCGCCATCCAGGCCCCCACAGCCTCCAGGCACCACAAAAGGGTGGCCACAGTATCACTTCAATGCATCAATTTAGAATTTTATTAGAAAGTATATTGGCTAGAACAGGGGTCTGCAACTGTGGCTCTGGAGCCACATGCAGCTCTTTTGGTCCTTTGCTGAGGTTCCCTATTGGCTGATCCCACCACTGGCTGGCCTCTCCCCTCCCTGTCACTCCTCACCTGGCCTGAGAAGGTAAGAGTGATGGCAGGGGATGGAGACTTGCTCCATATTCCAGAGCAGGAAGTGTTTGGGTGGGAGTCAGTGAGCCACGCCCACGCAGTCACACTGGTTGTTAAATTATTGACTCCCTATGTTTTCTTTTCTGTGGGAAATGGGTCCAAATAGGTCTGAGTGTTTAAGGTTGCAGACCCCTGGGCTAGAATATACTTAAACCATAATGCTCTCTTCATGTATGGAAAGATATGAGAACAATAATTTTAGTCCCTACTGTTGAATTTCCTACATCTAATAGCAATACTGTAAGGAAAATTGATGTTTTGATTTTGTCCAATTAAAAAGAGCAAACAGCTTCCTTAGGAATGCTACTTGTTTTTGGTTTGTTGTTAATTTTTTTTTCTTGAACAAACAATCATGGTTACAATATATCTGATAATAACATATCAACAGTCCATAGTATGGACACACATTCTTTGTCAAAGGTCAAAGACTTTTACACTACTTCACTCTACTCCAGATTGCTAAATAATTTATATTCCAGGGAGATTCCCAGGGTCAGGGGCTGCTATTTCTTTCTTTCCCTGGCCAGAGGTCTCTAAGATGATGTCACTAGAAAGATGATAACAACACAGAAAATTGTCGTGTCTTTTGGGCCTGGGGATTTAATGGTAGGAAACAAAGCAGGAACTATCTGGGAGCCAGTATGTTCTTATTTCTCCCTTGAAAGCCTCCAAAGCTCCCCTCCAATGACTTAAATTTAGTGCCTTCAAAAGAATTGGGATATGTTTGGGCCATAAGGGTGGAAATGAAATGAAACTCTTTGCTTTCTACTATCTCATAACTTACACTAAAAAGCTACATGAATCAGTTAATGACCAGCCAGTTCGTACCCTTATAGTGAAGAAGCATAACCAGGCATGAAAATATGCTGTGAAAGCATAGCAACAACAGTAGCATTAATTAGCAAAAGATTAGTTCTCTAGTTGTGCTATTGTAGTAATTTCTTCCTGTTACAATACTTTAGAACAGAATTTCTATACTTAATTGGTACTAGATTTTATTCTTATAGTTGTATTGCACAGTTTTACATTTTGAACTAATTTATTTTGGTTATAGACATATTTTAAATCCTGAATTAGAATGTAGAGGACAGCTGTACATAACTAGCATGAAGGGACAAGAAGACAGTGTGCATGTTTTATAGGATGCTTATTATCTTGATAACAACTAGAAACAGGGACAGTTTTCTCCCTTGTGCCATCTGCTGAATACTTAATTCTCAGAGCTGTCTAATGTCTATATGTATTTACTCATGTGGTATGGCTGTAGTAATATTATTTATCCTTCTTATTATCTTCTTTATTCCTCCCTCTTATTGGGATGATGATGGTGGTGGTGTTAGTGTTGGTGATGGTGATGACGATGATGATGATGATTTTGTTGCTTTGTATGTATGCTGAGAGCTTCTGCAACCAATATAAATTCCTTGTGGGTCTAGCGACACTTGGCCAAATAAAGAATTCAATTCAATTTTTTCTCATTTATTTGTGGGGGACAACTTCCAAATATAAGATTATAATATTCGTGTAGGCTTGAGCCTCACTACTCTTATTGTTGACAATTTCCTTAAGTTGTCGTCCTGTTCCCCCCGCCCCGCCCATGGGAAATTTCTGACTAACTTGAGGATTTCATTTTCTTACACCAACAGAAGATGATCTAATAAATAATATTGCCTTATATATTTTGAAATCTCCCAGGAATTGATGGAAGAGAACTAAAGTTCTAATATTATTCACACACACACATACATATACAGTACACACTAATCTTACAGTGCTTCCCTGTGGCAATATGTTGGAATTACATCTTTTTGGTGTAAAATTGTCTCTTAAAGATTGAGATAATTTTCACCTCAAAATAAAAAAAATGAAGAAAAGGAGATATTTTGAGCAGACCAGAAACAATTCTATAGGCAACATGCTCAACTTCAAACTATCTCATGAGCTAAATTAAAATAAATGCATATTCAGTTCTCATTGATGGGGAGAACTTGTTCTGGGCTGTACCAGTTTAATGCAATGGAGTTCATGGAATAGATGCAGAAAACTAGCATTCAGACGTGAAGGTAAGGTTTCCTAATATAGCCCTTTCCCTGATGTATGAACTATCTATAAGTAGGAACCTTTTGTTCATTATGGAGCATTCAATTATATAAAACCCCATCTGCAATAAAATTGGTACAGGCCATGCACAAGATTATTATCTTGATGAAAACTGGCTGTAGCAAAGAAGAAAAGAAATTTCACCCTGGTCCATCCATGTACTGACCTTTTGCTTGTCTCCTTATAACTCAGTCAGATTTCTGCCCATAAGCTCTTCCCAGTGACCATAAATATGCCAAAGGAGCCCATGGAACTACTTGATTTCCTACAGATGTGTTTTTAAAGACTTGAAGTGCAGCCCTGGTGTCAGTTTGGGAAGGCATGCCATATTTATGATGGTTCTCAGTCTCCATGCCCCCACTGGCTTTAATTGAATTCAAGTAGATTTTTATAAGTATTTGTAGAATCCCCTTCTCTAGAAAAGCATTTATTGAGAACATTTTCTAAACCATGTAGATTTCAATAGGAGTATCAGTTGCAATATAATATTTGGAGAAAAGAAACTACTTTGATATGAATTCTATACTTATAAATGTTGGGAATAATAAAAAATAACCATACAAGCATAATGGTAATAAAACCAGACAATTAAAATATGCAAGCCATTAAAATTCAATCCTTCAAAAAAAAAAAAGTAAGCAAAGGAAGACGATCCTACCTTATACGAGAAATTACCAGTTGATTCTTGTTTCATATATATATTGTTAGCTTTTAGATAAGCGAGGTTATTCAATACATTATATACTCAATATGTTTTTAATGACTACTAAGGACAGGTACAAACTAACTAACATGTAGATCTTGCAAGAATCCAATATGCTTATAGCTGCCTTATACTTGATTTGAAATATTATGAACTTCTCCCTTAATGTATATAGTATAAATGAGACAAAAACAGCATGAGGAGTAACCAGTCTTTCAAAAATAGTAACTTTTCTGCTTCAGATCAAATTACCAAGCTTTTGGCTGTATTATGAAATACTTCTGGGAGATCAGGAGCACTATTCTACAGAAAGCATATAAGTATGGTTAAAACCTGGAACCAAAAATACAGGAGCAGCATGGAAACAGATGTTTCTAGTTTTGAGACAGAGGTTCAGAAAATAAGCTTATTCTTCAGAATCTCTGCCCCAAAATCCATTTTTATGTTGTCAAAAAAATTTCTGTGGACACCTAAGGTCTTGTGCATGAAAATTATTTAAATATAATCCACTAATCTACAATAAATATTAAAATGCTAAATTTTATGATTCCAGCATGCTTCGTAGACTATCTGTCATCTCTAATTCATCTAGAGTAGGGCTGTCAAACTTGCAGCCTGTGGGCTGGATGCGTCATGCACTGGCCACACCTCTGCCCAGTTTAGCAAAGGGGGGAAAGTCCCGATACGTCACGTGACACTGCCATGACGACGTAAGTTTGACACCCCTGATCTAGAGATTATTTTTCTCAGTAATGATTTCTATTTGTGTCACTTTTTTCCTGCTTGAAAACTGGGAAATATGGTTAATAGAATCTGGCATTAACTTAGTCCCAGAATTTTGATATGTTGGCAAGATGATTTCACTGTTTCTTGAAATTACTCTAATTAAAAAGGATTTTGGAATTAGTTACAAGGTTTATTGTTAATCATTGCACAGTCAGCCAGATGTTCAGACTGAGTTTGGTATTTTTGTCTACCTATTGAGACCTTACCAAGGACCTGGGATGATGATGATGATGTTATTGATTATGATTATGATTATGATTTTATTCTCTTTTATTCATTCATTAACTTTTATTCATGAAATTCAGTCAACTGAACATTTAAAAATTTACTTCCAAAAATTGAGTGACTTTTTTTGGCATTTTATAACCCAATTCTGCAGTTATAATGGTGTCTATGCTTTACATTTAGTTGGTTTCTTTCACGTAGTGTGCTGGATGGGATGGAAGTTAAAATGTTCATGGCAGTTATTAGATCTTTCACTCGTTTGCTATGCATTTCATGAATGGCAGGCAGTCTTTTTCTTTCTGTGTTTTCTTTGATATGGTTTTCAATGTTTTCTTTCAGCATTTTTGCTAGATCACTTATCTCCACACTTTTGAGTTGCTGCACAGGAGGATCTTCATCCTATATGTTGGTTTCTTCTGCTGGTTGGTCAGTTTGTTCAGATGTTGGAACAATTTCTTCAGCTTGTTCATCATTATTTGTTTTTTTCTTTTTAGCCAATATTTCTAGATGTTGCATTTCTGCATCTGTAAAGACTTTATTACGGATGATGAAACATCTTTGATCCATTAATCATTGTTCAGTTACATCATTTTCCAGGTGTTTTTCCTTCCACAGTTGCCTCATTCTTTTTTGAAATCCCCCGGTTGTTGGTTCTGACTGGTAGTAACATTTGATGATTTCTTGATTTTCTTCAGTTGTCCAGGTTTTGCGCTTTTGTTCCAGTCACTTTGCAGTTGCACACCCTAGTTCCCCAGTAGTAACAACTGAGCCCTGTAGCCCATTTTTCGACAGATAAGTCATAGCATCTGCTTCAGTGAGGATATTAATGATGTTGATAGTTATGAAATATTTATCCCTGTTTCTAAAACCTTTAAACACTTTTGTTTATTTGTTTATGTGCTTGCATCATTTTTTAAAACTGCATAATGGCAATTGTGACCTGAAAAGATTGCCAACCATTTCATGTAAGTATTGACACTTCCATCTATTCATTGATTTCGGATCACATTTCAGTATACTGCTTTTACTAGATGCTACAGAAAAATCAACAATAACAAGCTAAAACATGTCACCCAACACTTTACTTATTCTTCCAGAGAGTAATCTGGCTGCTGAATTTTATATCAGGTGAACTTTTTAAACTAAACATTGAGCCTGAAAAAGCACATTGCAATAATGAAACATGTATGCCTTGTGCTTAAGGGAATATACTTTCAGAAAGGGACATAATTAGCATAACAACTGAAACTGAGAAAGGATGCTGCTGACCATTATTTCTATATAGGAAATCAAAGAGAGATCTGGATCCAAAATATATCCAAACTATGAATCTTTTGTTTCTGAAAAATTTAATACCATCTAGATTAGGAAGGATTCTAAGTACTTGGAATAATGACCTCTCACAATGAGTATCTAACTATTTTGTCAGTTTTAATTTTTTATGAGTCATCCAACCCATTACTGATTGCAGGATACCAGTGAAGTTAAACTATTTTCTGAAGATGTTTCAAAGAAATAGAGTGGGACTTCCAGTGGCACTTCCGTCAAAAACAGAGTGAAGACCGGGATCATGCGTGGCTTTGATCCATGCTTACCTTGTTGGGGGGTCCCTATGGGACCGGATCCATCAGACCCACCTCAGAGGGGTGGGGGAAGAGGGAGAGACCACCAGCCAGGTTGAGGGGAGCTGTATCTCCCCTGCTTGGCTAGGTATACTCCCCTGGAAGCCAGGGAGAAGAGGCCATTTTAATGGCTCAATTGGTTAAAAAAATGGAAAAAAACAAGCAAAGAATTTAAGTCGGAACTGCAAACTGTGAGAGGAATGCTAAAAGAAAGAATGGGATTATTGGATATACTGGCAGAAAAATTAATGGTGATGCAGTTATCAGAAGAACAAAGGAAATCGAGAGAGGACGAGTTGAAGGAAGAGAAAAGCAGCTCAGATGAGCATGGAGAACAAGAGACATTGCCAAAAGACATAAAAGGAACTAAAACTTGGATACTGATGACAAAGGTAATAAATAAAAGAGAAAAAAAAAACCAAGATTAAACAAAGAAGAAATCGTACAAGAAGAAACTTCTAAAAAGAGAACAGGAAAGGGCGGGGGAAAAGATCGGTGACTGGCAGATGGAAATAAAAACAATATTAGAGGAAAAAAGAGGGATAAAGAGGAAAGACCGGGACAACCTAGAAAAGGTTAAAGGTTAAAACTAAGAGAAATGACAAGGCCAAGAGATTTAGAGATAAGTTAGACATAGTATAAAAGGGGGATACCACATGGAAATGTATTTTGGTATTTTTTATTAGAAATGTAGATTGGGGAGATTTGAAGTTTAAAATTTACTGGATATTACCCTAAGATTATTATATAACTATATATGAGAAAAGCAAAGATGGAGTGAGAGACATTAAGAAGATTCTATTGATATTAATCCTTTCTTTTTTATATATACATATTCTAAAATATGCAATTGATTATCTAAATGATATTAGGAAAACAGAGATTATGACAAACTGGGTGAAAAAGGGCGTTGGTACTTACCTGACACGCCCATTCTCTTTGAGCTGTGAAGAGCATCCAGTAGTGGGAGGTGCTTCAGTCTCTGCATGTCTAGGCTGGGCTTAATTTGTGGAACACTACTCCTCCTCCACGGGACTCCTCCCCAGCGTTCCCCAGTTTTGGTGAAGACAAGAGAAATAAATGCCCTCGTCCTCAATGCCCTAACAATTCATTGGCCGAAACAGGACCCCACCAGACAGAAAAAGGGTGGGGCTGGATGCTCTTCACAGCTCAAAGAGAACGGGCATGTCAGGTAAGTACCAACGTCCTTTCTCCCATGAGCTGTTCAGAGCATCCAGTAGTGGGACATACCAAAGCTTGACTTGTCCTATGGGAGGGATTCCGTCTGGCCTGGAATCCCCTCCTGGTCCCTGTGGACCCGTTGCAGAACTCTTCTGCCAAAGGAGGCCTCAGCGGATGCAAACACATCTATTTTATAATGCCTAATGAATGTTGATGGAGAGGCCCAGGTTGTGGCTTGACAAATTTCAGTTATTGGTGCCTGTGTGGCCCACGCTGCCAATGTTGCGGCACTCCTTGTTGAATGAGTTGTTATGCCCCTGGGTACCTGCAGTGATTGAGTCTGATACGTTTTCGCTATCGCGGCCCATAGCCAACGGCCTATTGTAGAAGATGAGACCTTGTATCCCTGAGTGTTGGGCTGAAACAACACAAATAAGGCTTCCGTTTTTCTGAAAGTCACTGTGCGGTTAATATATATTCACAATGCTCGCCTCACATCAAGCCTATGCCATTGTAGTTTCAACCCTTGGGATGGTCTGGGACAAAAATTAGGAAGTATCAGCTCTTGTGCCCTATGAAAAACCAAGTTAATTTTGGGTATAAAAGTAGGATCAGGATGAAGGACCACCTGGTCAGAATGGAAAACACAAAGATCTTGTCTGATAGACAAAGCTGCAATCTCCGAAATACGACGAGCAGAAGTGATAGCTACAAGGAAAACTCCTTTATACGTCAGAAATTGGAGACTTGATGATTTCAAGGGTTCAAAAGGGCCCTTAGTGAGTGCGACAAGGACCTTGTTAAGGTCCCAGGTGGAATAATGATGTGCTGTGGAGGGCGTAAATTTGTGGCTCCTCAAAGGAAACTCCATATGCGTGAATGATGGGAAAAGATAGTAGACCTTCACAAGTGAGAACTGACGCCAAGGCTGCCACCTGTCTTTTCAACGTATTAGGTGATAATCCCTTGTCAAGTCCCTCTTGCAAGAACTCTAGGATTTGAGCTACAGATGGAGAGATGGGATCAATTCGAGACTTGGTACACCATTTGCAGAAACTGGACCATGTGGCATTGTAAATGCGAGTTGTTGAGGGCGACTGGTGGCTTGGATGGTGGCGATAACTCTGTTGGAAAACTTTTCGCTCTTCAGACGACTCTGCTCAACCTCCAGACGGTCAGGTGCAACCATTGAGGGTCCGGATGTTGAAGGGGGGTTCCTGAGTTAGCAAGACCTTGTCTGGCGGAATTCTCCATGGTGTTGATACGGATAGACTGCGGAGGTCTGCAAACCACGGCCATCTGGGCCAGTAAGGAGCTACTAGAAGCAGCTCCGCCCTCTCGTCTAGCAGTTTCTGGATGACCTTGGGAAGCAGTGGAAGTGGTGGGAATGCATACAGAAGTCCCGGGGGCCAATGACAGCGGAGCGAATTGAAGTTCTCCGCTCCTTGTGAGGGGTACCTGGAAAAAAATCTCGGGAGCTGAGCATTCAGGGGGGAAGCAAACAGATCCACTGCCGGCTGTCCAAATGTCCTGACCGCCTCTTGAAACAGGGTCCGATTGATCGATTGTGGCCCTGCTTAGCCAGTCTGCCTGTGTATTCGACAGGCCTGAAATGTGCTATGCTCTGATGGAAAGTAGGTTGCTCTCTGCCCAATGATACAAGCGCTCCGCTTCCTGCATGAGCTGTTTCGACTGTGTGCCCCCCTGTTTGTTTATGTGAGCTTTGGCCGTTACGTTGTTGGTCAATATTAGTATGTGCTGATTGCGTACCTGTGGAAGGAAGCTGCACAAAGCCACGTGTACTGCTCAAAGCTCCAGCCTGTTTATGCTGCACGACTGTTCTATGGCGGACCAGAGGCCTTGGGTTGTGAGTGATTGAACGTGCGCTCCCCATCCAAACAGGCTGGCATCGGTGGTGATGGTAAGTCTGTGTGGCTCTTTGAAGAGGCAGCCTCTGTTGATGACTGGTCCACCAGAGGAGAGATATGAGGACCTTTGATGGTACCTTGACCTTGTATTTGGAATTGCTTCGACTGGAGCGCTGGTACGGGAGCAGGAACCACTGGAGGGATCTAGTGTGGACCCGGGCCCAAGGGATGATAGATATACATGAGATCATCTTGCCTAACAATTTTGATAGTTCTGCTAGGGACACCCTCTTAAGACCCCTTATCTCCTTAACTAATTGCTGAATGCTATTTAGTCTATCTGGTGACAGGTAAACTTTGCCTTCCACCGTATCTATGACTGCCCCCAGATGGGTTAACCGAGTCGATGGTGTTAAATGACTCTTTTTCCAATTTATTGAGAACCCGTGTTGCTGTAGGGATTGTAATGTGTTTTGAGTATCTCTGACTGCTTGATGATCAGAAGATGACAAAATCAAGATGTCATCAAGATAAGACTGGAGTCGTACGGGGATATCATGGAGATGAGCAGCTAGCACTGCGAGAACCTTCGTGAAGGTCCTGGGGGCAGAAGCTAGTCCGAAAGGAAGGGCCACATATTCAAAATGGTGGTTATTATAACAGAATCTCAGAAATTTATAGTGGGAAGGCCGAATAGCAATATGTAGGTACGCCTCCATCAAATCTATGGATGTAAGGACGTCACCCTTTCTGATGCAAAGTAAGATAGATTGCAGGGTGTGCATTTTAAACTTGCGATATACTAAGAAACGGTTGAGATGTTTCAGATCCAGTATTGCTCTCCACCCCCCACCACCCCCCAAACTTTTGGGAACAACAAAAAGATGTGAATAGAAACCTTGCCCTCGTTGATTGGTAGCTACTGGTTGGATGGCTCGAATGTCCAGTAGATGATGGATAGCTGTTTCCATAAGATTACGTTTAACTGGATTTCTGGAAACAAGGCATGACATGAAAAAGTCTGGGGGAGTGGATTGAAACTCCAGCACAAGACCAAATCTGATCATGTCTCTGACCCAGGAATCAAACGTTGAGGAGTCCCATTGGTCCGCAAAAATTTAAGGCATCCGCCAATGGGAGCCGGGTCCGGGGAGTTATCTTGGATGCCAGAAAGACCTATTTCCTGCTCCTCAAAAGGATCTCTTGGATTGGCCACCCCTTCTGTTCTTATCCCTGAAGTCGGACCTCTCTAGCTGCCCTGGTCTGAATGATGGGGGTCTCTGGTATCTGGGTGAGAAAAATCCCAGATAAAAGGGCCGAAAGGATCCCCTCCAAAAGGACTGAGGGTTTCTAGAATCTGACTTCGAAAAAGGGAAGGTAGAATTTTCTTTTTGTTTCGGGTTTCGATTAGCAGCGGGTCGAGGGCAGGGCCAAAGAGTCTGTCTCCCACAATAGGAGATGAAGCCAGCTTGCATTTGTGTTTAATGTCCGCTTGCCAATGTTTTAACCATAGTAAGCGTCGCGCTGTGACATGTGAGGTAATGGCCCTGGCTGAAAACTTGACCGCATGATAAGTTGTGTCAGCTGAGAATTCAGCAGCTGCTATAAGTTTTGCAATATCTTGGTGCGCTCTAATGTTGGAATTAGGGACATGTTCCCGTAAGAGACGGAGCCACCTGAGAGAAGCATGGGTAAAGAAGGAAGCGGCCGTGGCCGCTCTGATGGCCCAGGCATCAGACTGATGGGCCCTGCGTAGGGCAAGCTTGGCCCGTTTTTCCTCCGGCTTTAATGCCTCCAGCGCTTCACTGGGAATGGAGGACGAGGACACTAATCCCACTATAGGTTCGTCTACCTGGGGAGTATTCAACAATTTTGAGAAATATTTAAAATATTTAAAATATTTCCTGTCATATCCCGTGGGGGCAGGGTACACCGCTGCAGACGCCCACTGTTTCTGTACCAGGTCTGAAAAACATGTGAGGAACTGGAATCACATCTGCCTCGACTACCGGTTGGTTGAAAATTAGATCTTCTGTTCCCACTTCTGAAGGAGTTGGAGTGGTAGAAGGGGCCGACTTGTTCAGACGTGCAATGTTTTTTGCCTTAAACAAAAGTGATCTGAATAGTTGTGGGCGGAATAAGCCTGAAAATACCGGTTGATCAGGAATAAGGCCCTCATCCTCAGACATCCCACTTTCTAGGGGTCTGCTTCTGACAGGGCCGGGTCACTGTCATGTATTGATCCTGACCCAATCTGTTCCATTTGATCAATGTGATCCACTTCTTCTGCCTCCTCCTCCTCCTCCTCCTGCAGCCCCTGGAGGGGCATGTCCCCCTGAAACTGTACCTGGGTATAGTGTTGCTCCGATCTGGTCAAGGACCTTAGAGATTGAGAGTCACAGTCAGTGGTTACCGGGTGTTCCCTCGTCAGAACTGCGTGTTGAAGACCTGCTGCAATTCCCTGGTGGATTGCCAGCTCCATTCACGCCTTCATTCTCTCTGGAACTTCCTCTGGAAGAATGTCGTCCTGTCGAAGACTGACAGCCGTCGGAGTGAATGTAGCTTCATGAGCCCTCGCGTGGTCTGTATTCCAGGTAACTGGGCCTGTTGACTCTGGAAACTAAGCTGTGTCTGGATGAGAGGGAGAGATCTAGGGGAGGAGGAGGATGGGAAGAGGTAGACGGTACTGGACTGGGGGGCAGAAGGTCACACCTATCTATTTGCTTTTCTAATGTTTTATGGCACCTGTTGGCATCCTTTTCTGAAGCTTTAGAATGACCTTTTGTCTGCTTGTATTTGTGCTGAGATTTAGCTTTGAACTTTGATGTTGAGGTCTGAGAGCTACTACCGCCTGCCATTTTGAATTGAAAGAGATGCAGTATGCTCATTATGCAAAGCAATACTGTTGAGGTGGTTGGCACGCCCAGGGGCCTGATCCAAGAAGGGACCAGTTGCCCTGATAATATCTTATCCCCTTGTTTTGTTTTGTTTCAATTAAGATATATGTATATATAATATGAGTCGTATCACAGTAATAATATCTTTCCTTATTAAGATATTTACTGAATAATAATAATAATAATAATAATAATAATAATAATTATTATTATTATTATTATTATTATTATTATTATTGGAGTGAATGAAAGTCACTGATATAGATATAGATATAGATATAGATATAGATATAGATATAGATAGATATAGATATAGATATAGATATAGATATAGATATAGATATAGATATAGATATATATAAATTAATAGAGAAACAGCTTGATATAGTGAATATCCAAACAGCCAAATTAAGAACGCCTGAAATGCCAAGATAATAAAGAGGGGCCCTTCAACAGCTTCCCTGCACAGGCGGACATGGGCCTGGGTGCTCGCTGTTGTGCCGCTGGGTGGGTAAGTCTGTGAGGGTTAACCCTACAATAATACACAGATGGCCTCGAATCTAATAAGAAAACGAGGTGTAATAATTCCTTAGGTTATCAGAAGGAAAAACCTCTGATCGGGAAGGAAAACTACCTCACACAGCTCGAGTTACAAATAGCGCGGCCACCCAGTTTTTAAAAACAAAGGCAAAAACAATGGCTGTTACTTTTGGCGTGCACGCGCTTCCCAGCAACAAACTCCCGCTGCATGGGGAAATACCTCCAACAGCTTCTCCTTGTGACTAAAAGGAACGGCGGGGAAAAGAGTGGAAAGAATTCTTACTGCTTTCCACACCAAGACGGCGTTCTGAGGGGAAAAATCAAACGATACAAATCGGATGAGAGCAAAAACGCCCACACCGCTATTGCTGATATAGAGAAAGGCAATGCGGAATCACAATGGCAGGGGGTAGAACAAGCAGATGCGGGGGGGGCTCAGAGCAATGCTGAAGCCGCCCGCCGCTTCGGGCGTGAAACAGCGCTGCCCGAAAATGCAAATGATCTCTGATGACCAGATGGAGAGAGCTAATGTCGGGAGATTGTAATGTGATTTGGAGGCTAAAAGCCTGGAAAAAAAACAACGAACTGGACTGTTCCAAACCTGCTGAGTATACTCCTGTTTCGGCCAAGGAAGAACAAAAAGCACTGCCTATCCACAACGAGGCTGAGCCAAAACTGGGGAACACTGGGGAGGAGACCGTGGAGGAGGAGGAGCGTTCCACAAATTAAGCCCAGCCTAGACATGCAGAGACTGAAGCACCTCCCATTACTGGATGCTCTGAACAGCTCATGGGAGAATATGCTATTATGATTTTAAAATGTGAATTATAAACTTTACAGGTTAAAATTGGTTAAAGGGAAGCAAAAAGGGAAACTTAATTTTCTCTTTTTCCTTTCTTTGTTGTATGCATGAAATAGAAAATGTAATTGATTATATAAAGGATATGAGAAAATAAAAATATGATGAATTAGAAGGGATTATATTGGAATGTAAAATATTTATAATGAGGGTATCATATTATAATTAAAAGTAGGGGAATAAAAATTTATTAAAATTATATGGGTAAATTTTGGCTAAGTGGAAACAAAGAAAAAATATGAAATGGTTATATGAATATATCTGGAATAAATATCAGATATATTGTAGATTGGGGAAATATACCATGTGGATCCAAATATATTAATTTTACTTTATTCTTACTCTTTTTTGATTGTTTACTATATATTGGTCTAGAGAAAGTTAATGAAGATAACAATGTATAATGTAAAATAAAATAGGTGGTAAGCTGAAAAGGGAAATAATAGGGGATAAAGAATTGAAAATATATGTGAGGATGAAATGATTTTGATATTTAATCAATTAATTGAAATATGAAATGAAAACGTATTTAAAGATTAGTGGAGTGGATAATAATTTGATGTGATATTAAATAAGAAAGTTGAAAATGTAATTATGACTATGTATAAATGTTGTAATCTGGAATCATGTTGCCCACGTGAAGAGATGTGTAAAAATAATAATAAAAACTTGTATTTAAAAAGAGAGAGATAGAGTGAATGCCTTCAACACATTGAAAGCATCCAGCTATAAATCAGTAGTTTCATATAGATTGGAAAACTTTGGAGGATATCATATTTATTTATTTATTTTATTTGGTTTGTCAATTGCTTACAAGATAATAGGTATCAGTAAAAACATAGTTATGAATACATGGATACATATAAGAAAAATAAAAGAAACAATAGGACAGGGACAGTAGGCACTTATGCACACCTCCTACAGACCTTAGGAAAGGAGTGAGGTCAATAGTAGACAGTCTAAGGTTAAAGTTTTTGGGGTTTGCAGAAGATGAGATCGAGGCAGTTGTTAAGTCTAGTATTGTTGGTTACTAGTTGTTCCAGTCCCAGGTTTGTTACAACATTGTAGAAGGTTGCATGTATGGATTCAGTTTTACATTCGTTTAGGGTCCAGTTAATGTGAGGTAGATTGAAGTCACCAAATTATAATATTATAATATTATAATACAATATTATAATAGTTTCAGTCTCCAAATGACACTATCAGTGCCTATTCCTAAATTGCTCAATGAATTCTATGGATATCATGGTGGATGGAATCAAAAATCATAAAGAAGTCAACAGGAACCAATGGAATCACACCCCAGTTTTCATTTAAATATTATCCATCAAGCCAGCAAAAGATATTTCAGTTAAGTAACCCACTCTGAATTCAAATTGAAATGGGATAGAATAATGTTCCTTCCAAGACTATCTGCAATAGGAAGCCACTAGATTATTTCACAGTTTACTTAAACATGGAAGATTACAACTTTTTAAAAGTGGTCTAATATTTTGCCTCCTTTAAATAAGAGGGCATCTCTTTTCAGAGAAGCATTTGTAATATTAACTAAAGCATTACTGATAACCTCTGAGTAAAAATTACAAGCTAAATTAAAGTAGTGGATATTTCACTCCAAGCAGCTTCTAGCACAGAAATTGAAATTGATCCTAAGTATTCAAGGAGAATTTCTAGATTTTCTGTTATTAACTCTGCATTGGCAGTCATAAATAGACAGGCCCATGTGCAAAAGATTTCATCCACCAAAAAAAACTAATTAAAAACATTTTTAAAAACCATTAAAAAGTACTTCCGATAGTTTGTAATTGCAGTCTGAGAAGTTGCAGCAGTGGTATAGGACAACCTGAGACAAGTCATCAGGTTCAATATAGGCAGAAAACAATTGTTGTTTTCTCACAAGGGTGCTCCGGTATAATAGTTCAGATTGGCTTTGTGCTTTATCAAATTCAATATGAATCTTCCTTCATCCGTACTCCAATGATAAGTCTCTCCATCTCAGCCCTTGAATACATTCATTAAGTTCATCTTTCAAGCAGGTTAGATTGGGCAATCTGAGCTATCTAGGTTATTTGAAGATAATATATTTTTGCCAAGCAAAATGATATAATAGGATATTACAGTCTTGGGCACAGCAGTTTGAGATTGAAGTACCAGAAGCTGATGCAAAGCTAGATGTCATCTAGTTTGATATTTATGAACTTGATAATCAGGAATTCCAGGAAAGTGGTGATATTTATTTTGTGCATGTTTTCAGTGTTTTGATGTGTTTCATTGTTTTAGAATTTTAGAATTGTAAGCTGCTCAGGGTTACTTGGTTAAGTTGGGTGGCTATGGAAATATTGAATTGAATTGAAATGAAATGAATGAATGAATGGGCCATGGCAAAGGATCAGTTTTCTGGATTCCTCTTCACCAATCTATTACTTTTATTTCTGTGCTAACTAGGAAGGAGAAAAAAATCTTCCTCATAAACATTTCATAAATCAAACAGTAAGGTGGATTGCTCCACTCTTTGTCTAGTTAACACTTGATAGAAGCCTTTCCCTTCTTTTCCTTACCTTTCCTTGCCTTTACCTTGCTTTTACCCTTAACCTAACCCTTATCCTTTCCACTATACTAAGTCTTCATGGTTTGCATTTTCAAATTGATTGAAGAGGGGAGGATTTATCTTACTCTGTTAACAACATGGTTTCGTAGCACAGATCATGTCTCTTGATAGGCTATCCAATTTTTTGGCAGGGGAATTATTTTTGTAGACTTTTTTTTTATAAGGTTGGGTGAGTGAAGAAACTTATACAAACATTTTGGCAAGTATTATCTACAAATAGCTTTGTTAAGAAATGGAATCTGAAAAAAATAAATTAAGTATTTTGAAAACAAAAAAGGCAATTCACAGGAAGCAAAGGTATTCAAGAACTTTGTCATGATACATGGCTTAAAACATTCTTAAAAGCTTTAGGTAACAAAATTGTGGTCTGTACAAAGAAGGGCTTGGTTTTTTGCTGCAAAATAAGTGCTTAAAAATCATCCTTACTAAATTTATTGATTGATCACATTTATATAGCTGCCCATGTCATAAAAATGATTCTGAATAGCATACAGCAATCAATAGAACAGCAAATATATAAAAATTGCAATGAAGGGACTTCCGGTGGTCAGGCAAGGATGAACAGAGGTGCAGAAGCCTGTCCGTGGGTTCAGTTAATCTCTTTTTGCGGTTGGTGCAATCCTTTGAGGGTGCACAAGTCCCGGAGAGATTCGTGCCAGCGTGGGGGAAACTCGGGCTGCAGTGT
The DNA here is from genome assembly GCF_049901735.1 of Notechis scutatus. Lineage (NCBI taxonomy): Eukaryota > Metazoa > Chordata > Lepidosauria > Squamata > Elapidae > Notechis > Notechis scutatus. The sequence goes on along the minus strand of NC_142025.1, from coordinate 98,524,610 downwards.
GGGGAAGGCAACCCGCCTGCAGCGAAGAGGAGCCCTCCAGAGCCCAACAAGCAAGAAACAGCCGCCTATCAATGGCTGCTCCGAAGTCTGGACTGACACCGATGTAAAGAAGTGAGTGAGTGACAGTTTGTGGGATCATTGGTAAAGAGTGTGGCAGAGAAAATTAGCGGCGGAGAGGATGATTGGAATGCTATAGATTCTTATAAGGCTGTTTTAAGTGTCTGTCCGGAGCCCTAAAAGGAAACAGCCAAAAAATGGATGCGAGGCAAGTGAAAGTGAAGGGGCTTGGCAGACAGAAGAAAGATAGAGGACAATAATGAGGGAAAGGGAAGATTACGAGGTTGGGAGATATACCACACTGATATTAATAGAAGGGAATCTAGCAGCTGGAAGGTGACTGGAAGGTGAGGAGGATTTGGACTATTTCATTCGTTTTTTATGCTGAAAGACTTTATTAAATCGGAGACAGGAAGAAGATCGGAGCTGACAGAAAGAGGCAGTGTGGCGCCACAGGTGATACTTAGAAACCCTGAAGTTATCGTAACAATATAACTGATGTAAACCACTTAACTGCCCTTCAGGGAGTATACTGATCTAACTGAGGAAGTGGTTCCATCTGAAGAAAATCAGGAAAATTGAATTTAGGAACGCTAAGACGAAAGTAAAAGTGGAAGCTTCCGAATGTGTGGAGAAACTGTGTAATTACAGTCACTACTCAGCATTTCTTACCTCCCCACTTCCAGTGCGTTTGTAGTGTAAGCTCAAAAACTTAGAGACGGAAAGCTAAAAACTTACTTTAAAATTCCTTTTTTCCCCTTCTTTACTCCCTGTTTCCGGTATACATTTGCTCATTTTTTCTTTATTCCCCCACCATCCGGCACTATGATGAACTATCTCTCCTTCTTCAATCTCTCTTTATAATGATTATAAATATGTATACTGGGGAAAGGAAAATTGATTGTTGTAACTGATTGTTAAATAATTGAATTAACTGATTTAAGTGATTTATTAATAATAGTGATAGTTATACTTTGATTAGATATATAGGGAAAATAGTAAGAACATTAAGTATTATTTAATTAATAACTATAGGATTTTATATATTAAGATTACAATTCATTGTGCGATCACAACTAATCCACTTGGGGACGAATGTAATACTGTTTGTGTTTAAGAATATTTAAAATAAGGTTAGATAATACATATATTTATTTATAATATTTAAATATAATTGGATTTGGATATAATATTCATATTTTTTTTATTACATGAAGTTATGTATAGAGGCTGAACATTGAGCCCTTACAAAATTATATATGTGATTTAGAATTTGGATTTAAAATAATACAGTGATAATATTTTTATTTATAAGAACTTATACTCCAGTAATTAGCTAAAAGTACAGCTATCCAGCAGATAGATAGATTAAGTAATTAGACATCGGTCAATCCTAATATAGAGATTCTAATATTGAATGTTAATTTGGGATAATATAATTAATATATTACAACAACAGAAACAAATCTTAAAATAAATGACTTCCACAACAACTACAGCTTTGAAAACTGGAAGAAAGGTCACCCCGATATTAACAATTACATCGGCAACAGCTTCGCCCATGGCACAAAAAAACCATTGAAGAAACATTACCAGTGGAGAAACAAGCTAACATCTTGAATGCCAACATCCAATCAATTCTGCTGACTTTACAGGAATCGATGATGAAGCTGCAAGAAACAATGAAAAACCATAATGAGACGAGAGCAGATATCAATGAACTAAAAGAGGAGATGGGGAAATTAAAAGCAGAAATGAAAGCGGACATCTCCAAAGTAGAGGACAAAGTTGGATTATTACAGCAGGCCTTGGAGAAAAATGAAGCAACAATAAAAGAGGTAGAGAAAAGGACAGAACGAACTGAAAGGAAATTAGAAAGGGTAGACGAAGAATTAAAGAATGTGAGTAAAGAGATGGAGGACTCACTGGTCTACCTAGAGATGGATAAGGCTGCTACATACTTGAGATTCTAAAATGTAGTGGAATCCAAAGAAGACGACTTGGAACAACTAATGGCAGGAATATTGGCTGGACTATTGGAAAAGGATAAAGATGACATCTTGAGGGAGTTTGATGAAGTTTACAGGATTAGCACTAATTATACGAGATGCCACAAATGCCCAAGAGAAGTCCATATACGATTTGCAAGAAGGAGTGTCCGGGATATCATATATAGGATGTCAAGAGATGAAACAATCAAGTATAAAGGCAAAGAAGTCTTGGTTCTCAAACAAATACCAAGAAGAGTAAGAGAACAAAGACGAGACTACAAGTTCTTAGCAGCTTACCTAAATCAGAAAAGAATCGTATTTAAATGGCTAATCCCAGAGGGGATGTTAGTTTTTTGGAACAAAAGGAAAATTAAAATAGACTCCATGGAAAAGGCCCAGGAATTTTATGAGTGATTGGTAGGTCCGGAAGACCAGAGCAGTAAGGAGGAACTGGTAACGAACTCCCAGGAGGATCAAGGCTAACATAAGAACAGAGATGGAACTTTAGGAAATCAAGGAAATACTCAATTACAACAGGAGAGAGAAGAAAGTAGGACACATCTTCAGGCACAAGAAGAGACCAGAGCCATTACAAGACAAAGAGCGAAACAGAACTTGTTAAATGGAAGAAGAAAAGAAACTTCTATCAATTAATATAAATGGTTTAAACTTGACGATAAAAAGGAAAAGGATAATAGCCAAACTAATCAAACAAAATGCTGATATAGTATGTCTACAAGAAACTCATATAAAGAAATCAGATGAAAAATACTTAGAATGTCCGAAATCAGAGAAGCTATTCACCGCACCAGCAGACGCAGGGGAAAAGAAAGGGATTGCAGTATATGTTAAAGAGGATTTGAAAGCAGATTTAATATGGTCGGATTCTGAGGGAAGAACTCTGGTTTTGCAGATCTGGATTAAGGCCATCCCAGTTCTCTTAGTGGTAATCTATGCCCCGAAGGGAGAACAAAAAGAGTTTTTTAAATATCTTTATGGAAAAATAGTAGGATTGGAAAAAAGAAATATTTGTATTATAGGAGATTTTAATTCTATTGCTGATTATCAAAAAGACCACAGTAATGGGGGGAAGGAACAAAGGGAAAAAGAGAGAGCTTCCCAAAATATGCATGGAAATGATGAAGGAGTTAAATTTGATTGATATATGGAGAAGATTACATCCTGAGGAAAAACAATTTACATTCTATTCAAATCCTCATCAAATATGGACACAAATTGATATGGCATGGATGAATTGGGAAATAGCAAATGAAATAAAAAGGGTTGAAATTCTACCCAATGAATGGGCAGACCACAATCCAATTCAGATAATATGGAAGGGTAGGGAAAAATCCAAGAAAAGATGGACATTAAATAAGATGGACAGTTAATAAGAGAAAAAGAATATATCAACAAACTCAAGGAGGAATTAAACTATTTCTTAAAGGAAAATGATAATGGAGCAACTACGAAACAAAACATTTGGAATACAATGAAGGCAGTAATAAGAGGTATAACAATCTCTTATAACACCAAGAGGAATAAGGAAAAATACGCCCAGAAAAACAAATTACAACAAAAAATTAAGGAATTAGAAACTCAATTACAGAGTACCCAAAGGATACAAAATTGCAAAATCAGATAACAATAACTAAACATAAATTGAATTTAATTGAACAAGAGAGAATGATTATAAATTTGAATACAACTAGACAAACTTATTTTGAGCATGCCAATAAGCCAGGGAGATGGCTATCATACAGATTTTAAAAAAGGAAAGAAAAAAGATTGATATACCAGCTAATAGATGGAAAGGGGATATACAACAGGAGATAGAACAGAAAAAAGTAATTGCCCATAAGTACTTTGAAGAGTTATATAAAAAGGAAGAAATTAACGAAGATAGGATAAGAAACTATTTAGATGAAATGAAGGATAAAGCAATTGGGGAAGAAATGGAAGAATTATTAAATAAAGACATTATTTGGTTCGAATTGAAATCCATGACTTACAGAGAATCAGAAAAACAACAAATCCCCAGGACCAGATGGGATCCCAGGGGAGCTGTACAAGGCAACAGCAGAACAAATAGGACCTCTTATGGTGGAAGTTTTTAATGAAGTTTTATTGGCAGCCAGGATGCTGGATTCCTGGAGGGGGGCATTGATTTCGCTGATCCCGAAGGAGGATTCGGATCCCCGATATATACAAAATTATAGGCTGAATTCATTGTTAAATACTGATTACAAAATATTTACTTCTATTATAGCAAGTAGACTAAAAAGGATGTTAAATGAACATATACATGAAGACCAAAATGGATTTCTCCCGACCAGACAAATCAGGAATAACTTAAGAATAGTATTAGATGTTTTAGAATTTTACAAAGCCCACCCCAAAAAACAAATTGCACTTATGTTTTTAGACGCAGAGAAGGCCTTCGATAATTTAAATTGGCAATTTTTAATCCAAAAAATTTATAATATGAATTTAGGTACCAAATTTGAAAATATTATAACAACCATTTATAATACACAACAGGCGAATATTATAATAAACGGGGAATATACCCACTCAATAAAAATAGAAAAAGGAGTCAGACAGGGCTGCCCACTCTCACCCCTGCTCTTCATATTATCACTAGAAGCATTATTAATGCGAATTAGACAGAACCCAGACATAAAGGATTAAAGGTTAAGAAAGAATAATATCAGTTGCAAGCATTTGCAGATGATATGATTTCTTTCATTGAAGAACCAATAGAAAAAGGACAAAAATTGATGAATGAATTAGAACAATTTGGAGCAGTAGCAGGACTAAAAATTAATAGGAAGAAAACAAAATTAATGACCAAAAATTTAACAGAAAAACAGAAATTAGAACTAGAAGAAGTTATGGAAATACTTAGTGATAAAATACTTAGGAATATGGTTGACAGCACATTGTAAGACACTTAAGGAAAATAATTATGATAAATTGATGCAACAGGTAAAGAAGGATTTAGAAACATGGGGCAAGCTGCAACTTTCATTATTAGGCAGGATCGCTGCTATTAAAATGAATATTCTTCCAAAATTCCTCTATATATTTCAGACGATCCCAATCAAAGTACACAAATTTTTTTTTTGAAGAACTTAATAAAATAACTGTAAAATTCATCTGGCAAGGGAAAAAACCTAGAATAAACTTAAAGGCAATGCAGGATATGAAGAGCAGGGGAGGGCTGGCACTTCCAAATTGGGAGTTGTATTATAGTGCAGCCTCTTTAGTATGGTTGAAGGAATGGGTGAATTTAACCAATAAGAGAATATTATTCTTAGAAGGCCATGACTTACAGAGGGGGTGGCATGCTTTTCTATGGGATGTTGGGAAAACTACCCAGAAATATTTTCATAGACATCTAATCAGAGATTCATTATTGACTAATTGGAAGAAAATACGGAAAAAACATTATTTAAAAATACCAATTTGGATCTCAACAATGGAGGCGATGATTCATCCAAATAACCTGGATATTACTAAAATGATTAAATATAAGGACCTATTGGATACACAAGGAAATCTGAATCGTGGCAAGAACTCCAAGATCGGGGATTAAAAATTGATCAGTGGACATATTTTCAAATTCAAAGTAGATATAAACAGGACTAGAAAGAATTTGAAATTAACAATAAACTCCAGCAATTAGATAAAATTTTATTAGGATCAGGCAAAAAATTTTTAACAAAATTTTATAATTATTTATTAGAAGTAGAACTAGAAGAAGAAATTGTAAAAGGAAACATGATAGCCTAGAGTAGGAATATAGGATGTAGTATCACCATAACAGAATGGGAAAAGGTCTGGGGTAGAAATAATAAAATTACAAAATCGGTAGCATACAAAGAAAATGCCTATAAAATGTTTTATAGATGGCACCTTCCTCCTTCGAGATTAGCGAAGTGGTGGTCCTGTACAGAAGCTCAAAAATATTGGCAGAAAATTAGAAATTGGCTGGAGGAAATGACAAGAGAACAGATCTAATTCAAATCAGAGTCCTTTCTATTAGAGATCTTTGATAAATACCAAAAAAAAGTGAAATATATAATAATACATATTTTGACAGCGGCCAGATTGGCTTTTGCACAATGTTGGAAACAGCCTCATGTTCCATCAGAGGAGATGATTATTCAAAAAAATTCAAGTTGTGCAGAAATGTACAAATTAACCCTGGCATTAAAAAATAAAGACACTTCAATATACTACAACAGCTGGAACTGCTGGTACAAATGGATAGATCAAAGATAGATTTCACACTAAAAGAGGATAGGGTAGAATTGTAGCAGTGATATATAGATATGTGTAAGGATTAAGTGTGTATATGGCATAAAATAAGGATAAAAAGGAGGTCTCACAAACTGTTGATGAAACTGAAGATGAAAATGTTTTTAATTGTTTTCTGTCTTTTTCCTTCTATTTTTTTCTTCATTCCTTCTTTTCTTTTTCTTTCTTACATTTATATATGTGTTGTTGGTCTGTTTTAATTGTAAAATCAAAAAAAAAAATATTTTTTAAAAAAATTGCAATGAAGTCATCTTAGAATATTTTTGATTCCCCAGGCCTAAAAACATAACCAGATCTTCAGGGACTTTCTGAATGATAGCAGGATGGAGCTAATCTAATTTGGGGTGTTCCATAGGGCCGGTGCCATGGCAGAAAAGAACCTCTTCTTGGGATCCACCAAATGTAGTCCTGCCAGATGGTACCCACAATATGCCTTCTCTGATATATTTATAGGACAGACTGACTGGGAAGCCATTGTTCTTGTTGATGCTATATGTGTTTCAATAAACTGGTTCCCCAAATACTTAAATGACTTAACTTGTTCAATCTCCTTATCATCTAGGGTCATCTATGTCTCTTTGATCTTTTAGCAAATACTACTTCCTTGATTTTGTAATAGTTTATCTGTAAGTATTCTTTCCTAGAGTAGGTGCCAATTTCTGCCAGGAAACTTCTCATTCCAGTTATTGTTGTTGACATGAGTTGGCAAATGGTGTTCTTCCACCTTAAGCCAATGAGCTGCTAAAGTCGCACAATGTTTTTATAATCCACTGAAGCTACACATTTTTAGTAGTCAGTTTTTAAATGTTTATGGAAATATTGACTTGAAGAAGATCATCATCAACCATTTCTAGTAATATGAAATCTATTTTTAAGTACTGGTAGTTCACAGGCTAGATGTTCTTATCCTGGATTGCCTATATAAGTAATCACAGTCTTGATACTCAATTAGTTTATCCTGACTGAAGGAAATGGCATGTTTCAATTTCTTTAAGATTTTGACTTACAGGACCTGGAATGCTTCTTTTTAGGAAAATACTTGTTTTTCCGGAGCACAAGAAATCTAAGAAAAATTATGGCACTCAGATGTAAACTTGTGCTCTAGACCAATGGTATAGAAACAACTACAAATGAACTAATGGCAAGGCAAGGTTAGAGAAGAGGGTGTAAATAACATGCACTTTACCTTCCACATTTTCTCTCATATCCTGTTCCTTTAGGGGCTATAGGGCGAAGGCTGAAAGTTGAAGAGCCCAAGTCTGTCAACCTCTCCTCTCAACCTGTGATCGTAAATGAAAATATTTGGATAAGGCATAATACAGAGGCCATTTTTATTTACATATGAGAGACCTAGCTACACATACATCAAAAGCCTCCTTCTTTTATTCAACCCTCCTGCAGCACTCCTCTTGTCTTTCAAGCAGCTAAATACATTATTTAATGTTCCACTTTGCCATGTTTACATTAATTAGGGTGGTTAAATCAATATTGTCAGACTTTCTGTACTCCTCACTCCCAAGCTTAGAAAGGCACAATAGATCACAGACAGGAGTGTTTGGAGCGTGGGAGTGAAAACTAGCAAGACACACCTTGTGCAGATGTACACTGCCCTTTCCCCCATCCCCCTTTTAATATGTTTTCACTGTATTTACAGATAAAAACTTCACATTTTCTCCAGAATCAAGTGAGTGGGCTATGTATTTTTTTTATAATATTTGGAAATCAGTGTGAAATTATATATGTGTGAGAAAAGTAGACTAATAATAAATAAAATAAAATAAAATATGGCACTTTAGGAACATTCAAAATGCTTAATATGAGTTCTTTCATAATCTTTCCAGCAGGCAGGTCAATATTATACCCATCCTTGGAGAGTTAGAATCTGTGAAAATATCAATTAGTCTTAGACCGAATACTAAGTCCTTGCCAATATTTTGAGATGAATTAGTTAACAACTCAAAGGTTCTTATCACAGTCACTAGCTGTTCTTCTCTTATTCCGTGCTATAATTTTGTGCTACTTTCATTAGAAAATAGATTTGGTGGATGAGAAAGAGAGATGATTGAAGGGCCATTCACTGCCAATGGCACAGCAGAAAACCATCACTTTTGCTACCTTGATCTTGTTTCCTTGTTATAAATGAAAGGAGGAAATGCTGCCCTTCTGACTGACCTTGAAATGGGTGATGGTAGCAAGATGATATGGTGGTTTGCTGCCCTCATAAATGCCATAGCAATAGCAGCCACCCACTCTGTAGTTTATTGCAATATTTCTCCTGCAGTGGAATTGAGCTGTTAATTAATTGGTTCATCTTTCCATTTTCAATACTATCTTCCATTATGATGGGAACATAAAACGTAGCTCTGACCAATTGGAATTATTATTTCAAATAACAGTTCCATTAATGAACTCTGCTTCTGTTATAATATTACAAGAATAGTACTGAAGATACGCAAACTGAAGATGCAAAAATCTTTGTGTTTCTCATTTTTCATTTTAGACATTGTGATAGAATCATACACAAGTTACTTGTTACAGGTAGTCATTGCTTAACAACAATAATTGGAACCAAGAATTCCATTGCTAAAAAACACAGTTGTTAAGCAAGACATCATGTGACTGTGACTTGCCGATTTTGCTGCTGGCTTTTCCATTGACTCTGTTTGTCAGAAGCCAACTGTGAAATGCAAAAATGGTAATCTCATGATCACAGAACACTGTGATGGTCATAAGAGCGAGGACCAATTGTAAAGTTCCTTCTTCAGCACTGTTGTGATTTTTGAACAGTTGCTAAAGAGGAAAGTTTTAAGCAAAGTCTACTCATGTATCTTTTCTGACGATGCTTGAGTTCTCAAATAATTGGAGGGAGGAACTGAAAAATGAAAATTGAGCTGCCTGACTTAACTATGAATTTTTAACTCCTACATCTTGATATCTATACTGCTTATTCAAGTACATTATTTATTATCTCTTCATTCTACAAGTTTTTGACTGAATTTTATGATGAGCAATAAGAATAGCATTATCTCGGATTGAGGGATGGATTCAAAGTCAGCTTCAGAGACTTCCACAGTAAACTGAGATTTTGTCAAAATGATGAAGCAACCATTCCAGTCACAATACGCGTTTGCACCTTGTGTATTTGAGGACAGTATCATGATCAAACACTAAAAGGGTGGAGCTTGTACTGTAGTACAAGTTTTTATCTTGTTTATCTCTGAAAACATCTACATACAATTATGGAACCAAGCTGAGAAATAGATTATAGATCAATTATATTGCTTCATGTATAAATCTTAGGCTTTAATGATGAGCTGCAATTTTGTTCATGTGAAGTGATGCTTATGTATAAACATATAAGTATAGTGTCTGTCTAAATAAAGACACATCATTGCAAGAGCCATATCATGAACATACATTAACATTAAAATATTTCCTCCATTAAGTGAATGGGAAAGAAAACTTAGTGACCTCAAAAGCATTACAATATCATTCATGCAAAAGTTAAATAAGGACATAAGTAAACAGTGCTGATTGAATCTGACAAAGATTGTTGTGAGCCCATTCTTGTCCTGCTGTAATACCAATATATTCCAGCAGGTGCCTAGGGAGCACTGTTTTCAGTATTTTTTTCCCATAGTCAAGTTGAATAAATGACCGAGGTAAGAACAATAAATGCATATTATTTTGTAGGTCCACTGATATATTTTTGAAATAGAACCTTAAAAGTGGCACACAAATACACTGTGTTTGTTCTTTTTGCAATCCTGCCTGCTCTGGAATGAAGAAATTTGTTTCTTCCTCCCAGATAAATTCCTTCCAATTTATTCAGATGTCTGGTATAAAGCTTAGAACAAATAACTGGCAGACTAATTATAATTGGCGGGTTCTTCCTTTTGCCCTTTTTGAACATTGGACATAATATACTTTGCTTCCAGATGAGATACTTTTATCTATTTCTAAGAAAAATTTAATCAGGATGGTGACTTACCAGGAATCATTCATTTTGGAGGTATCAGACATACACTGTCCAGGGTAGGGTTGAAATAAGTTACCTACAGTAAAATTTTGTGATAGCTGGCTACTCTGATAATATATTTAATTAAATAGAAGCTGTTGTTGGCTCAATGTGCAGGCAATTATAAATGGAGTGAAAATGTTGAATCCAGTTTTGTGCTGAAATGCATCTATGAGTAGTATATAGAAATATATTTGCTAGAATTTATTTCTGGTTTTTTTTAATTAAGAGGATGCCAAGTTTCCTCCATTGATTCATACGATAAAAGAATTTCTTAGTCTTTAATTTGTTGTAGTGGGATCAGGAATTGGATCAATAGCAGAATCAATAACTGAATTTGTCCTTTCCTTCCTAAATATACTCTGTAGCATTCTCAAAGTTTGCCTTTTATTGCTACATCTTGATTGTATCATCATTCCTTATATTATTCTTACATTATATTAGTAGTAATGATTAGCTGGAAGCATAGCATGCTATTGATTAATCTAAAAATATAATATACATTGGAATTAGATTGCAATGCAAAATGCCTTTGATCCAACATCTGTGAGATATTTTTAAAAAGTAGTGATTTTCTTGCTGAGGTTAGGGTTCTATCTGAGGAAGCATTTAACCTGAATGATGCCATCATGATTAGGGTACAGTGAGGGGAGCCTTATAAGCCAAACAGGTGAGAATGAAAGATAAGTAGTCATTCTCTGTTTTAGACATCCGAAGAACCAACCCAGGGAAGGGGTGCAGATGAGCTTAGAAAGCTCTGATTCCCATTTGAACTATCAAACTTAGAATGATAGATTCACACTATATCTGTATTTTCTACTAGAAAACTCCTTGTTTGTTTACTATGTATCCATTTGGGACCGTGGCAGATAGCATACGTTCTCTGGATTTCTGCAGTATCACCAAAACTCCCAGCAATTCTTAAATTCTGCCTTTCCTTAATATCCCGATATAGCCAGAGACTGGAGAAGGCAGTCTCCTTCTTCTCTCATGATCATGCACCTAAAACGTAGTGAATTGGGAATAAGAATGGTAATCTGCCCACCAGAATCACTCTGATTGGAATGATGATCTGGCCCTTGTGTCAGATCAACAGAGATATTAATTAAGGAAACACTCTCAGCTGAGAGTTTATCTACATTGAAATAAATATTTTACCTCTGTTCCCTCCCCAACATGGCTGCTTACATAGCACAGCATAAGTTTATTTATTTTCTTTCTGGCATATGTGTTTAACAATGTCTGTCTAACTAGAATGACATTGGAGCTTTGTAAGGGCTGATGAATCCGATCAGAACGGGCTGTAGCTTTCCATTCAGTCTCATTTTATTTGCTTGTTTGTTAAATTAATTTACCAGACAGTGTTGTGTTGGTAGATCGGTCCCCAGAAGAGACGCGAGGCGAGTGACTTTTAAAAGCTCTTTATTAGTTAGATAGATCTGCTTGCTTGGCTCGGATCGGCAGCGGCTTATATTGGTCTCGCACATGGTGCTGCGGCCAATGGCAGCCGTTCGAATCTCCCGCGATCGGCTCGGCCAATCACGGTTGCTTCGTAACGGCCAATCAGTGCTGCACACTCGACCAATCAGGTTGCTGTGCGTCTCAGCCAATCCGAACGCAGGTTTACAAGAATGCAAATACAGAACAGACAGCTTGTTTCAAAGTGATTCTTTTATATAAATGAAATCTAAGCCAAAGTACCTAATATTATTCCATGGCATCTGCAGGAAGGGCTAAAAGAGGCAAGCTGACTGTTATATCAGATCCAAGCTCCATCACTTTGTATGTTTTAGCAGTGATCATAGTACTTCAAATACCATTTTGCTTTTTTAAACTTCCACCTTCAGAAATGAGTCTGAATCAGGTGTATCCAGTAGCACAGTCCTAGTCATTGTTAGATTGGAATGTTTTTCAGAAGATCATGCAATATTTCCTCCATATTTAAACCTGAATAATCAAATCTTAAGTCTCTTACTGCAAAGTATAGTTTATTTAAACTACAATATTTGGCTTAACAGCATGTGCTGTTAAAACCAAACAAATCACCCAGTAACTTTGCATACTTATGAGATAGTCCAGATGGGAAACCCAAAACCTGAGTACTAATGCTATCTTTATTGTAAGGTTACAGTAACCGAATCTTACAAGTCTGAAAGCAAATTCTCCCCCCACCGCCTTATTTTCCAGGAAATGAGGGAGGGTCCCTTTTAAGACCCTTTCTCTACTCCCATCCTTTTTTTTTTTTTTTTTGTGCTCAGATTTCCCATACTGTTGTCTAGGCTGTGTCTCTTCTATCTCTCAACGTTATTTTCAAGCCTATTTCATCATGATATGTGAACCCAGAATTTGAAAAATGAGTTGCAGATACTGTTAAATTAATGAAAACTGAATATATTTATGCTGATCAGTGGTGGGATTCAAAAATTTTTACTAATGGTTCTGTGCGCGTGGCTTGGTCAGCATGGCAGGGGAAGGATACTGCAAAATCTCCATTCCCTCCTCACCCCACTAACCTGCTTTCCAGTCCGTTCTCCTGTGCAGGGCAACAAAAGAAGACCCAGACAATCAGCTAGGACTTGGGAGGCAGACAATAGATGGGGGTGGGGTCAATCAGAGGTGGGATTTGTCGGTTCTCCAAACTACTCAAAATTTCTGCTACCAGTTCTCCAGAACTGATCAGAACCTGCTGAATACCACCTCTGATGCTGATATATAATTATTCCAGTATTATTCAAATTAAACTGAGTTTTTAAACAGTTTGAATAATTCTTGGTATAAACTGATAATCAATAAGGAAATCTCTGGTTATATTTTTCTTCTGTGCTATAATAGTAAAGGGCTAGAATCTCAGCATTATCAATTGTGGTTCATGGAATTTTTTTTTAATCAACCAAAATGCAGGATTAGGCTAGATTGAGACTTTTATGTGGAAGAAGGTTTTTGTACTACCCTGTTCTAATTTTGATTAAAATTTCATTCCTCTCATGCCTACTATTTTTCATGCAAGAAAAATGTTGCTTAATTTAGCCCTTTTGGAAGCCTGTCCAACTCAGTCATCCATCCGCAGTAAGGGAATATTAATACTAATTTTAATGGGATATTAAATGTGTTCATAGACCTGTCTGTTATTAAAAGTACTGATATGGTATTTCACTACTTTGTCCTTTGTACTGTCAAGGTTTTGAGAGCAAGTTGAGTAATAGTATAGTTAACACTGGGTCAAGGAGTATGTCAGATAAACAGCAAAATCAATAAATACCTAAGAAATAATTTATATTATTAACCACTCATAGTAACAGATTGTGGCAAGAAGAGATGTATTATAAATGAGTTGTGCCCCTGTTTATCTGCAAATAAAATTCCACTGATAATTCCACTGATAAAAAATAAATTTCACTATATGGGGAGATGTAAGTAATCCACTAGAATAATATGAACATGTTTGAGTAAATCTGGACTTTGGATACCTATACTGGTCCAAATATGCCAAAAACAACTAGTATTATTCTTACCCTTAAGAGGGACGTTGTATATGGCATAGACAAATTAAGGTTAGTAACCTACTGTATCCTTTCTCAGCGTTACAAAAATGTCTATGTAAAAGCCTCAGTTGAACAAAGCTATGATGGGAGGTAGAGGTTAATATCTATGAGCTCATTTAATGACAAAATTGATTTATGAAAGAGTATAATTTGGACTGAAAGAGATAAAGAGTATAAATTAACAACTAAAATGAATGAAAGAAAAATAATAGCTATAGAAATTATCTTGGAGAAAGAATGTAGCAGTCAGAAATACTCCTTTTTTAATTTTCTTTGACACAAGAAGAAGGGAGGAGAAATTCCAGATGATGTTTCTATAGTCTATATCAATAAAGTAGAGCTTAATATTTTATCTCCTGACCTGGCCAACCTAGAAAGTTTTCCAGATAGATATACCATGTGCCTGAAATATAGAGAAAAGTATTAACTGGGAACTTATAAAGTAAATGATGGGTATATATAGGAAAACAAAGATGTAGTTTTAATTATAAATGAAAGGGTTAACGTATATTTCCAAAAATGTGAATTAGTGCCATATGCCTAGAAAGGTGTCAGAATTATGATTTAGGTCAGTATGAGAGTTAACAGTTAGCAAAATATTAGAACTGTAGTGCTACTTTATACTAGGGAGGGAGTGTATTGCTCATATTTTTCTCTTCGGCAGGTCCTTGAAAATACATAAATGTGAGAAATAAAATATATTTTATATTTATTGACTTAAAGTAAGAATATGTTAAAATGATTAGGTTAAATTTATAGAATGTTCCACATAAAGATTAAGTTGGAGAGAGATTACAGAATGTTATTAAGAATATAACACATATACTCCTTTTCATTCTTTTTTATGGTAATAAAAGGGTGAGAATAAATATAAAGAATAAAAAGAAGAAAGTGTGATATCCCTTCAGATAAAAAATATAAGGAATGTTTGTGGGGATGTTAGACTTATGTCGGTTGAGGATATTAATGTGTATGAACTTTGGTATGCAGATGATGTTGTATTGATGAATGATTTGCAACAAATAAGATAAGATAGCCTTTTTTAGATAGATTACATGATGTATTGAGAAATATGGGACTGAAATATGGAACAAAGTATTTATCTGAGCAACTGTGGGTTTTATATAAATAGCATAAAATCATAGCACACAAGCTCATTTGAGAATCTTGGTGGAATATTTACTAAATATGAGAAAAAGATGAAAACTGCAAATCATGGTAGAAAAATAGTAGATACAGTCTCCATGGCAATAGTAATTTGGGGTAGGTCACTGAGGGCCTGATTTACTAAGGCAATTCCATTTGTTTCTGGGTTTTTTTTGTCTTGTGATAGTTACAGCGTTATCTGTGGGGAATATTAACATCTGTTCTTTGGTCAGGTTATTCTGATTGACTTGTAATTTTCTATTATTATGGGAAATGGGAGCCTATTTGATTAGTCCATCCAAAGTATCCAGTGGTTCATGCTGGCTTTTTTATGGCAAAGATTAAAAAATGGAAAACCTATCTAGGTAGATCCATTGTTTGGCGGGGGGGGGGGTGTCATTTTTATTTCCTTCAACTGTAGGTTGTATATTTAATAATATAATATTTTATTTTTAGTTTAGATTTTTTAACCCATCTCAAGGTGGTAAACATACACTCAGCTATTTTCCCCATAAAAACAATCTTGTGGGTGGGGCTGAGAGAGAATGAGTGACCCAAACTGGCTTTCATGCCTATGGGTTAGAGGACTAGAACTCAAAGTTTCCAGGTTTCTAGCCTGGTGTCTTTACTACTAGATCATACTGATTCTCCGTGTTATATTCTATATTTATATTATATTTTATATTTATATTCTTACTTTTTATATAATGTTGTGAACTTTTCAGAGTCACTTTGGCTGAAATGAGTAGCAATATACTGTAAATTTGATTAATAAATAAATAAAAACTAAATTAAAAGAATTAAGAAATAGAAGATACACAAAAGAAAAATAGAAGATAAAATAGAAAAAGATAATAAAGAATAAAGAAAAGAAATATATAAAAATGACTTTGTCCTTCATTGTACCAGTATAAATAATTTTAGTAACTTATCACCTTTTCTTAAAATACAATGAAAGATCTCTTCTTCTTATATCCCATCTATTATCTATTTAAAAATCCTAATGTTTAAAGCTTCATTTCAGTAAAGGTCCATTAAGGGTTACCAGAGATAGCAACATAACTATTTTAAACTTGATCAAATAAACCAACTTTGTATTCCATCCTTCAAATAACGTCCCTTGTCCCTTCAAATAACGCACTAGAGTTTGATTTCTTTTTATATTTTCTTTGTCTCTTTTCACAAAATTCTTCAGGTTTTTAAAAATCCTCATTTGCAACTTTTGAATTGCACCCAAAAACCAACTATAACCAGTGCAGCTAATGAACTGGAAGTTCTCCAGATCGGTGTCGACAGGATCCAGACATGGGATATATTCAGCTCTGTATGGCTATAGACTGAATAGAAAAACTGAAGACATGCCCCCTTTGGGCCACCTTTCCCAGTTCTTCTATTCAGTCTCGGCTGAGATAGACAGCTGTTTAATAGCTCTTCTGTTTTTTAGCAAATAGAGGGACACTGTCTGCTTAAAATTGTTTGTTTTCTTTTGGAAAAATTCCATTTTTCAACAGTCCAAATTCCAACAGTCCTAAAGGGACTAGAGGCATGAAAGGATTTAATTTGCCTCCGTGCTTCCTTCGAAAGAAGTAAAAAGATCTGCAGGCACACAAATGGCTTCGCACCTGCCAGCTGATTAATGGAGCTCCGATTTCGCATCTATTTCACAGAACAGCAACATCGCACCCAGAGCCTAGAGGAAGGTACTGGGAGCGTCCAATGCTGATCGGCCTGCTAGAAAGCCTGCCCAAAAAAGGGAGTGTTGCCTAGTCAGAGCAGTGAAGCTCTGTGACTGTTCCAAGACTTTATTGGTGGTCATAGGAATGGTTAATTTTGGCGGGAGCGCTATTTTGAAAAGTGATTTCAGAGACAAAGCTGGCAATTTGGAAAGGCTAAGAGAACCCAAAAGCCTTGTTATTGACATTTATCTGCCTGGCTGAAAATTTTAATCAGTCTGTCCAGTGAATCAGATAGCCACAACTTTCTGTCCTGTGATCCTTTTTCTGTTGTTTTTCTTTTGTCAACGGAGCCTCAGCCATAGTGCTCAACATAGGACTTTCTCCTTCATTTAGTGGCCTCGGAAATATAATTCAAATTGGTAATCTGCCTCTCGGGGAGATTGCTGCCAATAGAAGAGTGGCCAGGTTTTTTAACTTCTCTCCTGGGGTTGCTCACTGATAGTACAGATTAATCCCCATCACCTGGGCATAGGAGCTTCTATTTTTATAGTGATTACACACTATTCATATAGGGCCTTAACAACCTCAAGGGCAAAACACATCCAGTTAAACAATGGATGATTCCTCTGCCACGCTTTCTCCACCTCAGGCTTCCAAACAGCAGAAGGGAAGGGGGAAATGAACCTGTAAAACCAGGGGCTCAGTTAAGGAGGTGGTAGACAAAATTAGGGCCAAGGCCACAACAACCAGGAGATCCAAGGCAGATGAGAAGGCTGAGCGTAGGCTCCACAATGCCTTGGTAAGACAGGTGGAACAGAACAACCTGTCACCACCAAGAGCAAGAAAAGTTCACCCAACTTAGCCCTCCCAAAGAGAATAACAGAGCCTGGAAGTATGAGTCAAGTAATCCAGGTGAACCTCAGGGGGGAGGCTTAAGTACAGAGAATCAGGGACAGTTGATTAGAAACATTCAGATGGCAGAAATTCCTGGTTGCTCTCATTGGGGTGTTCCTACTCCAATGGTACCTGGTTTCCCACCTCCACTGGTCCCAACGTATCAACAGACTAGGGCAGGTGGCATGGTGCCAAATCCATCCCTTGCTTTAGGAGTACAATTAATGCCAATAGCGATGCAACAATGGTTCACTCAGATGATTAGGCAGGGACTGACGGGGGAAACACAGCAAACTATTACACCCACTCAGTTAGGTGCTATCCCAGTCATTACTCACTGCAGTAAACATGAGCCAGACTCTAAACAATCTGTGGTGCTCCAACCTTATTCTCTGGTCTCCTCAGAGGAAGACCTATCTGATTATTCAATTGAGGAGGGTGAGATTGGGGTACTGTCAGAGGAGGACACAGAACCTGAAAAATCAAAGGGCTCATTAGGCTCATTTATTTAAGCCATTGTTAGCCAAAGCCAAGTGCACGACTGGATTAGAGCTTAACAAAGAGGCCCCAATACCCACGCATAAGAGGGGAAGTAATGAGGCCCTATTCACAGACCCAAAAGAGGAAACTGAAGCAATTCCCTCCTACAAAATATTTTTCAACATGGAGGGCCTTCTGTTTTGACCCCGCCAAGGCATCGGTCACCCAGGTATTAGAGTTTCTACAAGATGGTCTGGACAGAGGTCTTGCTCCCACAACGCTGGGTAGATAGGTGGTGGCACTTTCATCTGTACTGTCTTTTGGCAACCTAGACTCATTAGCACAGATTCCGTTAATACGTCAGTTTCTCAAAGGAGCAACTAACTTAAGACCGGCGGTGATACATAGATTCCTCATCTGGGATCTCTCCAAGGTGCTTCAGACCCTTACGGCCTCACCATTGGAGCCCCTGAGATCTGTCACCCTGCAATATCTATCCTACAAAGTAATTTTCCTGGTGGTCATTACATCAGCCAGGAGGATATTGGAGCTGGCAGCTCTGTCAGTCAGAGCTGACCTCTGTATCTTCCATCCTAATCACATAGTCCTGCAGTTGGATCCAACCTTTATTCCTAAGGTCAATTCTTACTTCCATGGAGCAGAAGAATTCATTTTGCCGAACTTTTGTCCAAACCCATCTCACCCTAGAGAGAGACTCTGGCACACACTAGACGTAAGGCGAGCCCTTCACATATACTATAGGGAACAGCTCCCTTTCGAAAGACTGAGGCTATGTTTATCTCCTTTCATCAGAATTCCTTGGGTCAGAAGGTATCTTCTTCCATAGGCAGGTGGATTAGAGTGACCATTGTTAAAGCTTACACAGAACAAGGTTTACCTGCTCCGACACATGTCACAGCTCACTTCACACGTAGCGCCGCCACAACAGCAGCTTGGACTACTCAGGCTTCGGTGGAAGAGATATGTCAGGCGGTGACCCTTCACCCTTCATTAGACACTATTGCTTTGATTCTTTTAGTTCTGCTGATGCAGTTTTGGATGAAGGGTATTACAGAGGCTCCTGCCAAAAACTCACTCTCAATAGTCTCCAGAACCCATCCGTAGGACATTTGCTTTGGTATGTCCCATGCCTGTATTCTGTCAACACCGATTTGGAGAAGGGGCATTGATCTTACCTGAGACGCACCTTCTCAGATGGTGGAGACAGGATCCAGTCCTATCCATTTTCTCTGGCCCCTATGATCTTGGGTGTGTAGGATGATTTGAACTATGGCTTCTACCTAATGATTACAGCGACTATAATAAGACCTCGACTTAATCAAGAATGGAGATGGTGGCCCGAAGGGGATGTGTCTTCAGTTTTTCTATTCAGTCTATAGCTGAACAGAGCTGAATATATCCCATACCTGGGGATCCTGTCTCTACCATCTGAGAAGATGCATCTCAGGTAAGAACAACGCCCCTTCCAGACAACTGTACTGAAGTGTTTCCCTAACCATTCATGCAGGAACATTCTACGTCAACTGTAATTCTCAATTGGTCTTCATTGGTCTGATGGGATCAGTTTTTGCAAATTCTCTGCTTATCCTATAAAATGTGGTAGAATAAGCATGTTCCAAGTCCTAAATAATTGTATGTAGTAGGACTCTGGCAATAAGTCTTCTATGTCACTGCATTTCCCCCCACCTCAAAGATATAGTTAACCCTGACCCTTCCTATTTTGGGAGAATGTTCTTTTTCTATATATTTTCTCAATATATTTACATTACTGTTATTTCATTATTTTGTTTATTGTGATGTTTTTAATAATCTGTACATCAAAGCCTTGGGTCATTTTTGATTAGGTGACCTTATAAATTGAACACATCTTCATGATCATCATTATCATTCATATCCATCATTATCTAGCTTGATTCAAGTTATGAATGCCCTGCCAATTAAATATGGGTATGTATAAGGATATGCTTTATACATTTTATTATAAGGAAGTGAGAGCTGGGTATGTTAGAAAAAACATGAAAATAGTTAAATACAAAGGAGATAAATTAAGAACCATGCTTGATAAAATGCAATGAGATAGGGTCAAAAATGTGTATATCAAAATTGTTGCAGACTGGATTAAAAAACAAATGAACACCATGAAAGAAATATCTTGGGGCAGTTTGATAATGAAGATTGAATTATAGAACAAATGTATGAAGACTGGGAAGAAGGAGAAGACTGAGAATGTTATTTACAATGGGACATGATAAGATCCTGGCAGGAAAAGAATTCTTTAAAAAAAGAATTTAAGACAATGCATAAAGAAGTGTAAAAATATGGTAGATACAAGAATGGAACAAACATATTTGTAACAATAAATATGGAAAGGTGTAATAAATACTGTAATGTTGCTAAAAACATTTTTATCTAGTTTTTCTTTTCTCATATCTCCCATTTTTACATTCTTTTTCCTGCTATATCTTTTTCTGTGTTTTGCATAGTGCTGCTTACCCCGAAAAGGAATAGCACGAGGAATAGGTGCATAGATATATTGATGTTACAAAAAAATAGATTTCTTTTCTTTGGGACATACCATCAGCTAATTCCAAACAAATGTGACATTAAGAGAAAGGTCTCCCGGTAAAGATGATTTCCCATCAAACCTGTTCATATATCAGAAAGTAATGTTTCTAATTCAGTGAGTCTAAAACTTTTCAAAGTAAAGTGTTAAACACAAATACAGTTGCAATGGGAAAGGTTTTTAATGTATTCTTTTTTCATAGTTAAAAGCAAAGAAAGCTGTTTCCAAACTTTGTTAATATTTTCTGTCTTCTTACAAGGCTTATTGAGATTCAGCTCTGTGAAAAGAAGTCTAAATATTTATATTCCTATCCATGACTCAGTGAAGAGGTGAGGTCAGATGCAGGCATCTTTCATGTCCCTTTCAATGCTCAGCATATCCCTTGAGGAGGGACAGAATAGAGTCAACATATCTTAAATGGAAGAGGTCACTTGAGACATATGTCTGGAAAGACAAGGCCAGATGACACATATGCATCTTCCTGTTACCAATGTTTCTATGTGACAAATGGCGTATTGCCAGTTGTGTCTTTTAACTTTGCCTCTGACCAATATTGTCCTCAACTTGAACTTTGGTCTTCTACCATGTCCAATTAGAATTAATTGCAATAAATTAACAATATAAAATGATTGAGATAGGGGAGAAGAAGTAAACTAAATGTAAAAGGTTCTAAATCAATAGGTGTCACTCAGGAAAATTATAGAGAGAGTACAAGATTGAAACTAAATTTTGGAACTTCTCTTCACTGGTTTGGGGTTTCTAGTGAAATATTGAACAGCAAATCCAAGTCTAGAAATCTGGATTTGGCCTGAACAATAATTACAGAGTAAAGGGAATTTGCAATTTGCTATATAGAAATATAGATCTCTTTCTAGGATGCTTCTTTGTTGAACAAAGCATTTCAAGGAAGTGAAATACAGATTCTTCAAAGAAAAATATGAACTAGAATAGCAGATGCTCAATAAACTTGATTATTAGAGTCTCTTTAAGCATATATCTTTAGAATGCATCCTCCCCAAGTTGTGCTGTAAGGGAGAGGGTTTCTGGGAGGAATGAGTAAAGAATTCCAGGAGTGTATGCCAAAATATATATTCCCAGGAAGATCCCTCAAGGCCTGAAGGTCAACCCAGTTTGCACAGATAAAGCTGACAAGAAAATATTTCAGAACTGAAATATAAGATTCCCAAGCAATGCAATGAGAGTTGAAGAGAATGTGAGTCAATCCAGAATAAAAAAATACTGATGGAAATTTGGAAGTATCTCTTCTATTTTGAGGGGGTCCTATAGTGGCTATGAGTTGTGTTCCTGAGTACCAACAATCCCAAATCTTGAACTTTCAGATGGTCTTAGCAAATGTTCAGCAAAAAGACATCCTTAAGTAAACCAGAGCATCAGTTGTGTCATTGCACAGCTTGGCCAATATGTTATCACTTATACATCAACCCTCTCTGAATAATGGCCTAAGGCCAAGGCAAAGCCAGCTTTTGCTAAACATATATTTCAGGAGAGTTTAAATAAACCCAGCAAGACGTGTGTCACGTGAACTTGTCTCTGCCATCCATCTGCTCCAAGCTGCCTGCAGAACAAAATGAATAGAGAGATAGCGGGAGGCTCTTTGAAGATGCCTCTCTCCTTTGGAAAATGAGCCAGTCTAATTTAACAATAATGGTGACCAGTTTGAGAGTGCATATGACCAGTCTAGTGAAGATTGAGCAAAGTAAGTTAAGCTTAATGAAGTCCCATGTCTTCTGGATGGGAAAGGACGGGTATTTTATACCTGTTTATTGGAGTTAATGGTAATAAATTCCTCACTTATAATGCATTAACTTTAATCTTTCATTATAAGTGATATAGGGCTTGCCTTTTAACATAGTAAATCATGTTGCCCAGTAGCATGGTGTGTTCAACAACTGACATAATGTTCTGTTAGGAGAAAAGCAGAAGAAGTGAAATATATACATCACTGGGATAAAAAGCCTGATTCTCACTATATTCTTAACATTGCCAGTAAAGATTCACACCATCATTGCAGAGAGAGCAGAGCAGAGCACTTTTTAAATATTATTTTGCATTAAATGTTTTTCCTTAATATAAAATACAAAGGAAAATAAAGACAACAGGGAAAAAGAAGGGGAAGGGGAAGGGAAAAGAGTGAGGAAAAGAGTAAGAAAAAAGGCAGTGATTGCAACTATTTTAGGGACAGTAAATTACATAGCAAAATTATAATCTCAACTATTTACTTATAGAGAACCTATTTAATCATCAAAGCCCATATTCAAAATTTAAGCAGAAAATCCAGAAGTGATTTTCAGATGAGAAGACAAAGCTAATTATATTCTTTCCCTTATTAAAACAGTTGACTTTGCCATCTCTGCCAATTCCATCATTTTTTCACTTTTTCAATCCATTCTTCCATTGATACTTCTTTCCATTTTTGTGCATATTAAATTCTTGCAGTCAGTGTATATAAAGCTCCATTTTTCCAGCTATTTATTCAATAGTCCTAAAAATGAATTATGATTGTATATTTATTTTAAAAATCTTTTGAAATAAAGCATAAATCTGACCCTGAAACTTTTTTGCGCAGGGATGGAATTCTACCAGTTCGCACCTATTCACTAGAACCAGTTGTTAACATTCTAAGCAGTTTGGAGAACCGGTTGTTAGAAGAAATTACTGGCCTAATCCTGTAAGGAAGGCAGGAAGGAAACATTCTGGTGTTGCTTACAGAAACTGCCTCTCCATTAACCCTTATTACATTCTTGGCAGGACTAGACTTCCTGTCTCAGGAACTTCTCTGGAGTTTTTTCCCCTCCTTTGCTGGTACTTTGCTGGTGTGGAGTGACCATTCAAAGTTACAATGGCACTGAAAAAGTGACTTATGACCATTTTTCACACGTATGACTGTTACAGCATCCCCACAGTCATGAGAGGCCAGGCAAGGAGATGTGTGCCTTGATGTGAGTGATATTGAGTTGGCCACGCTCAGCCAATAACATGACCACCAAGCCACATCCACCAACTAAGCCACAGAACCAGTTGTTAAAAAATTTGAATCCCACCCCTGTTTTTGCTCCAAGTCTACGACATATGATTAAAAGGTATCTTCTTTACAATAACATTTTCTAAAAACATTTGAAACACCCTGTACACATCTATGACAATTTATCAAACATTACATACATTTTATATGCTGTCTTTAAGGTTGCAATTCAATGTAACTTTCAATCCTTTAGTCCAGTAGTCCTGAACTTTCCTGGCTTTGCAGCCTATCAGCAGTGATGGTGGTGGCGGGTGGGGGAGGGATGGTTTAGTGCAAGTAGTACATGCATGCATATAAGCACATCTCCATTTGCACAAGTGGAGTGGCCGTGGCCCGGGGGTTAGGGATTCCTGCTTTAGTTCACGTTTTCCTACTGCTCCAGCATTATATTATAATCAAAGGTTTTTGCCCATTGAATGCAATATTAACATATTCACGTTCTAGATTCAGCTTCAACATTTTACAAATTTTGGTGGATCAGACAGATCAGAACAGAACTTTTGAATTGGAGTTGCTAAGTCACTTGGTGAAAATTGTCAGAACCAGAGGAAAAGCACATTGTGTTTCTGTGTTCTGAGCGCTCTTTTTTATTCCTTTTGTCTTCCTTTATTTTGTGTTGCAGGCTAGGTTAATTTACACATATCAAATTAAACAGAAATTGAAGTGTTAAAGTATACTACACTTTGAAATAAACCATGCTGGCTGGGAAATTCTACACATCTTAGATTTTGCCAAGACTGAGAAACACTGCATTTGGCATTATAGGAAACTACAGTCATCACTGAACTTTGACAGTCTGAAAGCTATTGTCCTTCCAGAAGGCATTGAATAACATGGTCTCAATTGCAGTCAGAAGTCTCCAGAAAAGATACTTTGATCCCACTTCTGACACCAAAACCGCCATGGACTTTTCCCTAAATAAAAGAACACGACATTGAGGAGGAGAAATGGCCAAATGATCACTAGGCACTACTTTGCAAGAAAGAGAGCCTGAATAATAGAAAAGCAGAGATGTCTATATATTTTGGGACTGAGTGGTAGGAAATCTGAAGGAATTGATTCATGGACACATTTTAAGCAATGAGATAAATGCTTAACAAAAGGAAAATGTATTTGTAAAGTTAAGCTGCTAAGAATTCCATAATTAAAGAGGATGGAAAGTTGAGAAAATCAAGTGTGCACACTTGCTTAAGATGGAATATCTGTGGTTTCTCGCCTCCTGCTTTCTAGATGGTAGGATTAAAGGCTATTTTGATAGCAGATACTCTCAGATCTCTTGGCAACTTTTACTATGATTGAAAATATCCTTTTGCTCCCTCCCTTCTGGCACAACTAACCGTGTGTGAGTACTGCTTTACAGGGTCCTGTTCCTTGTCATTAAGCTATGTCCAGAAGTTGAACTGAAGAACTATATCTAGATGTTGTTCAGTGATGTCCCATAAGATTCTTTCTTATCCCCTCATTCCATTCAACATGTACATGAAACTGCTAACGAAAATTATCCAGAATCATCAATATGTTGATGATACTGGCTTACTATGCAGTTCAAAGAAAGTTATTATTAAAGTTGTATCTTTCCTTTTATGTATACTGAGAGCATTTGCACCAAGACAAATTCCTTGTGTGTCCAATCACACTTGGCCAGTAAAGAATTCTATTCTATTCTATTCTATTCTATTCTATTCTATTCTATTCTATTCTATTCTATTCTTAAATGAATCTGGCTTCCCTGTTGACTTTGCTTATTAGAAGGTCCCAAATGGTAATCACATGTCCCTGGGACACAACAGCCATCATAAATATGCGTCAGTTGCCAAGGGTCTGAATTTGATCACATGACCATGGGGATGTTGCAATAGTCTCAAGTATGATAAATGGTCATGTCATTTTTTTCAATGCCATTGTAACGTCAAACGGTCGCTAAATGAACTGTTGTAAGTCAAGGACTACTTGTACTATTTACCAACTACAAAAGAACAGAGAGTCTCTTTAGAAGCTTGTGTGGGTACATGAAAGGTTTATAAAACAACATGGATTATTGCAGACTGTCACAGATAATTTTCAGAGAACATGTTATATGTGTTTCATTTGTTTCAACCTAATAGCTTTCCTGTACTAAAGACTCAGGCACATCCATAGCCCTTTCATAAAACTACGGCATCCAGAATTTTCTAAACAAAAAGAATTATTATCAAAGTAGCTGATATTCTATGGTGCAGAATATCACACAGCTTGTTTTGCTGTTTCAGGTTACCAAGTTATCAGTAGAGGCTATAACACTAATGATATGTAGTGTGTTGTGATCAGATATGTTGAATCTGCACAACAGAAGCCTTAAAATTGTTGTGTATCTTTATAATTTATTGGGAAATTTTTGATATATAATTTTGTAAAAATAAATAAAATATGCTCTATTTAACCTACTTTTCAAAATGCAAATGACCTCATTTAGGCAATAAATCCATCAGCTTAATAACTCTTCCCCAATTGATTTTCTGCCATTGATTGCTGCTCCAGCATTGACACAATGTAGTTAGCTTCCTGTTGATGCCCACACTTTCTGAATTTTTGCTTACTAGCTTCTTACAAAAATGTCCACATAAAATATTTCTGCTTAATCCCTTCACATACACTTTTCTTATTTACTCCAGTGAACAATGTAATAAAATTAATTTTATGTTGGATCAATTTGAAGAGATCCATATGCTGACAATTGTATTAAATTTCTCAACTACTTCCTGCCATTTTTTTCTTCTCTGAAATATTTTTTTATCTTGTTTTCTCTTCTCCATGAAGAGTTTCTACAGTAAGTAAGGGGATAGTAATAATATTAAAACATTTTAAAAAGTAATTCAGCTGAAGAGTAATACAAAATACAGATGACAAAGCAAGGGTTGTAACACCTTACTGATAAATAACAAGAAAGAAAGAAAGTTCTTTCTTTCTGGAGAAAGTTGAGTTTTTAATTAAAGAATATCAAATTATTACAATCAACTTTCTTATTGAAATATTGGAAAGTAGCCAATGCAATAAAACTTTTTAAATGATATAAGGATTTATCAACTCACCAGTTAAATTACTGTCTCAAATAAATTGGTGGGAAGCATTACCAAGCATACAGCAAAACAAGAGTGCTTAGCCTTCGTTTGTAAAATGAAGTTTTTTAACTCAACTTAGATGGCTGAACTCAGACTGGTCATACAGTCACTGGAATCAGAGTTTACATTAGCCACGAACAACTTATTAATTCACTTATATTTATTTAAATGGCTCTATTCTAAATAAAATTAATTCAGAATTAGTGGAGCTAATAACAAAATTTTTAGAATTGTTGTTTTTGGAATTTCATAAATATTAATGGAATGGTAAAAGATCTCTTCTTGGGCAGGAGGTTGGACTAGAAGATCTCCAAGGTGCTTTCCAACTCTGTTACATCTGTTATGTCTCTTCTTCCAGTTCCTTTTTCTCTCCCTTGATGTCTAATGCATCT
Source organism: Notechis scutatus (assembly GCF_049901735.1). Classification (NCBI taxonomy): domain Eukaryota; kingdom Metazoa; phylum Chordata; class Lepidosauria; order Squamata; family Elapidae; genus Notechis; species Notechis scutatus. The sequence goes on along the minus strand of NC_142025.1, from coordinate 98,497,366 downwards.
AAAGTAGATGTTATAGTATGAAATATTGACATCCAAAAATAATAGCAAGAGTGAAAACTAAAAACTTATCAAATGCCCACGGGGATCGTAATTCAAAGGAGGAGGGAGAGAAGTTACTGGATAAGGTAAATATTGCTATTGTGCAAATGATAGTCAAGCCAACTTGGCTTATATCTTCAAACTCAATTTCACTGAGGGCCATATCAGGGTTGTGTTTGATCTCAGGGGGCCAGAGTGGGTGTGGCCAGGGAGGGCTTGGCCGGCTCAATGTCACTTGTGTCGGAGGCACCTGTGGTGGCCTGAGTGCTCTGCCAGAGAAAATGTGCACCCTCCCAAGCTCTGTTTTCACTGACAGAGGCACTGCGGACAGGTCCTTTGCTATTTCCAGGACAGCCCAGCAGGCCAGATCTAAGCACCCTGCAGGCCGGATACAGCCCATGGGCCTTGAGTTTGACACCCTTGCTTTAACAGTTTTAGACTCCTGGGATCTCTAAGAAATACTGCATAAAAGTTTACATTTTATATGAAATTTTAAAAATGGAATGAAAGTTAACATTAGTAACATATGTGAAAGGTGAAATGAAGAACTGCAATATTCAGTTGAAAATCAATGTGTCTGATTTTTAAGAAATGGAAAATGCAGGTAGTCCTCAACTTACAACCACAGTTGAGCCCAAAATTTATGTTGCTAAGTGAGAAAGTTGTTAAATGTTTTTTTCAAAAGAATATGAAGTCTTATTTATTAGGAGCTTGTGTTAGACATCACAAATGCTTCCAAAACTACCAGTTATGCATTATATGGACAGATGCCTTTGTGAAAGCCAGATGTCAACACAAACCACAGTGGCTACTCACAGTAACCCGAGAAGCATGCACATAGCAGTCTAGAGTGGCCAATAGGAGCTGTAGAGATTCCAGTTCTCACCATGTAATGTTGATGAAGTATGTTAGATTGTACCCATGTCAAAAACAGCACTGGGAACAGAGAAAAAACATTAAAATGTCAATTTTGACTGAACAGCTAATGACAACTCAAAATTCCTCAGCAGGAATGAAGATGATTAAAAAAAGGTCAGCCTATGGACATGACATAAAAATAATCACTCTACATGGGATTCAAAATGATTATTTCTACCATGATTAAAGGAATGTGAGTTTAAATACAATGGTATGAAAAAAGACATAATGTTTATTAGGGTATCCTCATGCTGCAGTTAGGATATGTGAGGATGATACATAAAATGGCAAACCTATCTCATACATGTGTACCATGGACACACCTGCCACAGACAGAGGTCCTTTTCTTGAAAATAAATGATTTTTAAAATATTTTCATCATCTTAAAGGGAAATGTTTTCAAGTTCTTAGAAAGAAATGCTCCTAAGTTCTTACTGAGTTTTATACTGACTAATATAAAATTGCTTCACTAAATATGATCATAAAATTTCTTTGGGAGAAGAATAATACTTCCAGATTGAAATGCTGTATCTTCTGTTTTTAAAAACTGTTGCATCTCAGTTTTTTCATCCTACTGCAAATGAAAATGAAAATCTAACAATAAGCACTATTTTTCTACAGTATATAAAGTAGGGAGGGGACTGAGCCAATGGTAATATAGAGCAGAAACAGGTAACTTAGAACTTTTTACTATAATAATTTGAATGATGGTTTCCATAATCTCTTATCATTGGTCATGTGATTAGAGTTTATATGAATTATAGGCCATACTGGGCCTGTCTTCACATAATGTAGACCAATTGGTCAACAGATAGTAGGAAAGTCAAGGCTTCAGTGGTCAGGCTGATGCCCAAAGTGACAAATCCATAGAACACACATGGGTGAAGTTGAAATTTATTTGGTTGGGGGGGGGGTAGGGTAGGGTAGGGTTAGAATATTGTTTTATATGTGTTTGTATCTGTGTGCTTTAATCGTACAGTTTTATTTTTACTCATTAGGTTTTTTAAATAATAATTAGATCTGTTTTGAAGAATTGTGAGAAAAGTGTGTACATTACCAAACACATTCATATTATGGACAATACTGAATTATAGTTTAATGATCTGGTTCAGGGACTGCTTTCTATTAAATTTAGAGTATTTTGCAGAAAAACCCAACTGTATTCACAATACTCAGAACATTTGTTTAAAAATATCTTTCTACTAGATTCTGTTCACAGATGCAGCTGCTCAGCAAATACCAATATTAAAAGGCAATAGGAAGCAAGAGGGGCACTTCTTCGTGATTTAGCTGAAAGACCATTCCTTAAAACACTCATTTATTTCAGTAGGACTGAACTTGATTTGCCATCTATGGCATTAACTGATGAAAAAACAGGTATGGGAAGAGCATTATAACAAATATTCTAAGAATAAAGATTTATGACTATGGGAAGAAAGTTGTAACTAATTTGTCATCATTTGGTGATCTATCCTTTCACTTCCTTATTGCTCTTCTTCATATCCTCTTAATTGTGGAACAAATATGCTGTGCTAACAGTTTCAGAGGAGATGTTTTCCAACCAACTACATGTTTAAATTCATCCTTAACCATTTCAATTTTAAAATAGTGTTTTTCATCATTTAATAACACATGTCCCACCCCCACCCACCCCAAAAAAGACCAGTGAAGTTTTATTTATAGTCTTGGTTAAGGTACTGGCAGCTGCTGTGTTCTCATTGTTCTGTTGTAGAGAACCATAGAGAAGAACTTGAGAAAAATTATTACATAAAGGGGAATAAAACAAATCTTGAGAAGCAAAATAATATTCAGGAGAGACTCAGGAAAAATATTCTGTTATTCACTGAATTCTAACAGGGAAGGAAGGTAAAGCGCAATCAGGCTTGCAAGATTTTGTTACAATTCATCTCAATAAATAATCGTTCTAATCTTCTGTGTTGCTGTGACATTCCCTTCCCTTCAGTCACTGGACACTGTTTTTCTTGGCCATTTTGCATGGACTGCAAGAAAGACAGGATATCTTATTTCCATAGAAGCAACTGCTAGCATAATGCTTGATTGTAAGCAATTTCCACATCACAGAACACCAGGCAGACACTGTGTTGACTCCTTATACACACTGGGAGATTATGGACTTCTTATTAAGTACAGGTTCAACAGTCTTTCAAGAGACTTCTGACTTGTGGGGGGGGGGAATCCCGCTAATAGTCAATTTAAACTTGGAAAATAGATGTCTGTGGTTTTCTCCCAAAAGAATATATTGCAGGTTTTTCCCTGCTTCTACTGTCAAGGTCCTTCATGCAACCATGTTTCCTACTGTTTCCCTTTCTTTCATGGAGAAGTGACATTTTGTCTATTCCAGTACCACTTTGCTTACTTCATAGGCTGATATACTGAATGTTGTAGCCTCAGCACATTCCCTACTATTTCTTTGCAACTCTTATATGTTTGGGATATGCTTAAGTTGGGATGAAATTAGCAAGAGTGCTGATAGTTGTTCTGTGTAGCCAGGTAAAGCTCTGTCCAAAATTGGCTGACAGGTAGGTATTGCAGAGGCTTGGCCAGGTCTGAACTGGGAGGGAGTTATCTCGATTTGCTATTAAAGTTCCCTTCTGCTTTATCTTTCAACCTCTTCCATGTCAGCCAGGCTATTTTTAGAGATAGAGTCAGAGGACCACTATTATTTGCCAGAGAATTACTAGAGTTTCTGAACAGAGATAACCTAAATGAAAAGGTTCAACAGAACTCAGCAAATAGGTGACTAAAGTCTTTCTTTTAGGCATAGCCCACCAAGGGTCAAGCCTATTTGCCTCACAAAAGGAGAATAAGTGGATTTCTCCCCCCCACACACACACACACTAGCTAGTGATAGGTGGGAGGGAAAAAGAAGCTAGGGGAATCCACCAATTACTGCCCTTAAATTGTACCACAGTAAAGCTATGAGGATAGGACTACTCAAAAGCCTCATTACTGACTTAGATTAGAGTTTGGCTATGGGGACAGTGCAAATTATGCTGGCATACTTTTCTGCCAACTCAAGCACTAAAGGAACACACATTAATGCAACCATGAGGAAGAGCCCCTACAGACAAATTTATGGAAACTACAAAGAAATGTTCTGCAATTTGTTAAGATTCTACATCAGTTTTTCACTAAAGACTAAAAGTTATTTCACTGTTTGGAGTTTTTTGCATATAAAAAGTACTTACTCCTTAACAATGATCATATAAACTAGGTTAGATGGAGCAATGGTAACTTGTTATATCATCCAGTGACTTTGCAGAGTGATGACATATAAAAAGAAAAGAAGCACCAATGCCTAACTGGACACCATTCTGCGGTTAAGAAACAAAGAGAAAGAGAATGAAAGTGAGAAACTATTACATTAAATAATCAGCTGATCTCTGGCTTTTGATTAAGCAAAATTCTAATTGTTGGCTTTTGCAAAAGGAATGAGTCTAGACCAGTTTTCTGCAGCTTATTTCTCAGGAATGGAGACAAGGGGAAACCCCATGCTGACAATGTACTGATAGTAAATGAGATTAAATAAGCATGGCAACTCACTGTCAGCTCCCTGCCTTCCCCCTGGTATAATTCAATTCAAGCACAAGCAGTGATAGGAATGCACAGGGGCTGCCTCCGTCACCCCTGCTGAGGCTTGGAATCTTTTAACATCTAAATAAAAGTTTAACTCAAGCATTTTTATACTCCTGCCAGCGGGATCGGCAAGCTGGCATTGGGCACATTAATGTTAATATTCATAGTGGCAGATTTCTCTCCATGTCCCAGACCTGCTATGGTAATTATAAATGTGTGCTGCAAAATGACATTTAAATTTGCAGGCCTAAACACAAGGGGCATGGGGATAGAATTCAATAAAAAGTCGGCAGTAATGCAAACCTGGTCCTTCCAAGAGGGAAGCCAAAAGAGGCTGAGACTGAGTTTGAACTTGGCCAATGTTGACAGAAATAAAAAATTATTTTGTTTTAATTGTGGATCAGGGTGAGTTTCTACTCAGGAGTGCGTCTCTAGTAATATTCATATAGCGCTCTGTTATGATTAGTGCAAATATCAGGCTGAACTGGCTAATATTTGGAGGCCGTTGTCCAGCATTGACTTCTTGTAAAAGAAGAGATCTGACTTCCCAACACCTGCTAAGAAAGTGTAAGAACAAAATGAAATGATATAGCTAGGTCTGAACTAGCATTGCAGTATAACTTAATAATCCTTGTAATGCCTTGTAATGAACACACAGTTCCTATAAAATAGGGCAGGCTACAAGGCAATCCTTGTGTTAATGTTTCCTACTTATCAGTGTCATCAATTGTTTTATAAAGTATCTCACCGTGAGCAGTCTAGCAGTTTAGGCTTATAGCTTACACAGACAGTGAAAAACAGTTTGTATGAGATTTTTTTTAAACATTTTCAAACGTTCATATCTTGTTAGCATATGTGAAATGTCAAAACACTTGAAGAAGATCAGCCAATTGCTATCTAGAACCAAAAAACAAAATAGTAATGAAAATGCAACACTCCTCTGCTGTTGTCACAAGATTGTGTCATGCTACTGCCCATAGAATTTTCCAGGAATACGCATTTCATAATGATTTATAGAATACTGTATTGTCTTTGCAGGTTTCATTCTGAATTCAGGTCTGACAAAATGGTGAACAGAAAAGTTTTGAAGCTTCTCAATGCAATTTATTAATGTTTCTAAAAATGGCCCCATACAATTTTTAACCATCTGCAATCATCTATTTGCCAACCCCCAGTAAATATACATAAATATCTATAGCCAAAAATGTGTGTGTGTGAGAGAGAGAGAGAGTGAGACAGACAGACAGACAGACAGACAGACAGACAACAGACAGAGCGGTCTCATTTTGTGAAGAAGTATGAAAGTTTTTTTCTTTTTCATTTCACAGCACCATAAAGTATGAAGACAGTACTTTCAACAACTGACATGTTGAATGATTGGCAAATAGAAAAATTGATGATGGAGCAGACCTACATCTTTGTTCCTTGCCCAAAATGGGTGGGAAAATTTAAGGCATGACTGAATCCTCGGGGGAAAGGAAGTATTAATTGAAGAGTTATAGTATTAATTAAACTACAACCTGCAACTATATTTAGAACTATTGTGAAAAGTGCTTAATTAAAAAATATTATCCATACTATCCTTCCTAAATCAATGCTGTTTCCTTGTGACTCTGTAACAATTGCTTTTTTCAACTAATTAATTAATTTGAAATATTTAATTATTCATTTGCAAATGGAAAAAAAATGCTTCCCAACATTTACTAATTACATGGAAAAGCAGGGTGCTAGCAATTTATTTTCTTGAATGCATGTTGAATGAGGCAATTTCCTCATTGGTACTGATTTCTAGAATCTGTAGCAAGAGTGAGTTCTTTCTCAGGGGGATTATCCACGGGCTTGTTAGAGGAAGAACTAATCGGTTATGTTATTCCTCAACAAGACATAAGTCCCCTTGCTTATTTCAAAGATAGCAGAAAAAAAGGCAATTGAAGGTTGAGTTGGTAGGTGAAGGATTTGTGTGATGAAAAAGGAATGAAAGTTTCTCCAATTTACATGGCAGATGATTCTGATAAATGGAATGGTTTCCCAAATTTTCTCTTATAGTAGTTCAATCTTCTTCAATCCGGTGGACTTTAATTTACATTGTATCTAGACAGAAATGCTTTTCATTTGGAGATAAGGTTTTGCACATCTGAAAGCCATTGGTTGGGAAATACTTATTTAGTTCCTATATCGTTAATAGTTGATTATGATTATTATTATCTATTTATTTTTTATTTATTTTATTTGGTTTGTCAATTGCTTACAAAATAATAGGTATAAGTAAAAACATAGTTATGAATACATGGATACATATAAGAAAAATAAAAGAAATAATAGGACAGGGACGGTAGGCACGTTGGTGCGCTTATGCGCGCCCCTACAGACCTCTTAGGAAAGGGGTGAGGTCAGTAGTAGAAAGTCTAAGGTTAAAGTTTTTGGGGTTTGGGGAAGAAACCGCAGAGTCAGATAGAGTATTCCAGACATTGATCACTCTGTTTCTGAAGTCATATTTCCTGCAATCAAGTTTGATACGATTAACCTTGAGTTTGTATCTATTGTTTGCTCTTGTATTGTTATGGTTAAAGCTGAAGTATTCATTGACAGGTAGGACATTGCAATGTATGATTTTATATACTGTACTTAGATCGGACCAAAGGTGACGTAGTTCTAGGTTTTCTAGGTCTAGAATTTTAAGTCTGGTGACATAAGGTATTTGCAACAAGTAGAGGAGTGGATAACTCTTCTTGTGAAATATTTCTGGACTTTCTCAACTGTGTTAATATCAGATACATAATGTGGGTTCCAGACTGATGAGCTGTATTTGAGTATTGGTCTAGCAAATGTTTTGTATGCTCTGGTTAGTAGTGTAATATTACCAGAGAAAAAGCTAACAACTCTCAATGCCTTTTTGGCTATGTAGTTACAGTGGGCTCTAGCACTTAGATCATTAGAGATGAGTACTCCAAGGTCCTTGACAAAGTTTGGATCATCTATTCAGACTATTCAGCCTGAATTTTATTTTTGCCAATATGTAAGACAGAGCATTTGTTTGTTATTATGATCACAGGCAGAATCTCATCTGCCATCATCAGGCTTCTGTACAGAAGCCTGATGATGGCAGATGAGATTCTGCCGAAACGTTGCTACAACTTTAAAAGCACAACTACAATGACGTGGGAAAATACCCGAACAAAGCTAAATTATATATGTGTGTGTGTGTGTGTGTGTGTGTGTGTGTGTGTGTGTGTGTGGTGTGTGTGTGTGTGTGTGTGTATTAGAGATCTATTGTCATGCATCAGAAGATTACTGAAACTGGTCAGTTTCTCCTTTTTTTATTCCATACTTGGATGCTTTAATTGACTTGAATTCCTCATTTTCCAGCCCATTATTTCAGCTTTCTTTTTAAAATAATTTTTCTAACATCCTACCTTTCTGTTCTGTATCTGCTATGACCCACCAAAAACGTAACTATAAAAGACAGACCAGAAATAAAAGTTAAAATAAGCAAAAAAAATAGTAAGAGAACACCTGTCTGATCTTGATGAACACAAATCACCAGGGCCTGATGGATTACATCCCAGAATTTTAAAGGAAGTGGCAGAAGTCATCTCAGAACCACTGCACCATATGTTTCAAAAATCCTGGAGCACTGGAGAACTACCGGAGGACTGGAAAAGAGCTGATGTGGTTCCCATCTTCAAAAAAGGGGAAAAACAGACCCAGGAAACTACAGACCAATCAGCCTAACATCAATACCTGGGAAGATACTCGAAAAGATAATAAAAAAAACCAGATCTGCCAACGTCTAGAAACAAGTAAAGTAATAACTAGCAGTCAGCACACGTTTGCTAAGAACAGATCATGCCAAACCAATCTTATTTCATTCTTCAACACAGCGACTAAATTAGTAGACCAGCGAAATACTGTGGACATAATATATTTAGATTTCAGCAAGGCATTCCACAAAGTAGACCACAACCTACTTCTTAGTAAGCTAGAAAAAAGTGGAAAAGATAGCACCACCACTACAGGTGAAACTCGAAAAATTAGAAGTTCATTTATTTCATTTATTTAAGTTCATTTATTTCAGTAATGCAACTTAAAAGGTGAAACTAATATATGGGAGAGACTCATTACATGCAAAGCAAGATAGTTCAAGCCGTGATGTGTCATAATTGCGATGATTATGGCTTACAGCTCATGAAAACCCCAAATCCACAATCTCAGAAAATTAGAATATTATGAAAAAGTTCAATATTCTAGGCTCAAAAGTGTCCCACTCTAATTAGCTAATTAAGCCATAACACCTGCAAAGGGTTCCTGAGCCTTTAAATGGTCTCTCAGTCTGGTTCAGTAGGAATCACAATCATGGGAAAGACTGCTGGCCTGACAGTTGTGCAGAAAACCATCATTGACACTCTCCATAAGGAGGGAAAGCCTCAATAGGTAATTGCAAAAGAAGTTGGATGTTCCCAAAGTGCTGTATCAAAGTACATTAATAGAAAGTTATGTGGAAGGGAAAAGTGTGGAAACAAAGTTGCACAAGCAGCAGGGATGACCGCAGCCTGGAGAGGATTGTCAGGAAAAGGCCATTCAAAAGTGTTGGGGACTTTCACGAGGAGTGGATTGAGGCTGGAGTCAGTGCATCAAGAGCCACCACATACAGACAGATCCTGGACATAGGCATCAAATGTCGTATTGCTCTTGTCAAGCCGCTCCTGAACAACAAACAACGTCAGAAGCATCTTACCTGGGCTAAAGAAAAAGAGAACTGGTCTGTTGCTCAGTGGCCCAAAGTCCTCTTTTCTGATGAGAGCAACTTTTGCATCTCATTTGAAACCAAGGACCCAGAGTCTGGAGGAAGAATGGAGAGGCACACACTGCAAGATTCTTGAAGTCCAGTGTGAAGTTTCCACAGTCTGTGTTGATTTGTCATCTGCTGGTGTTGGTCCACTGTGCTTCATTAAGTCCAGGGTCACCGCAGCTGTCTACCAAGAGATTTTGGAGCACTTCATGCTTCCTTCCACAGACGAGCTTTATGGGGATGCTGACTTCATTTTCCAGCAGGACTTGGCACTTGCCCACACTGCCAAAAGCACCAAAACCTGGTTCAATGACTGTGGGATTACTGTGCTTGATTGGCCAGCAAACTCGCCTGTCCTGAACCCCATTAGAGAATCTATGGGGCATTGCCAAGAGAAAGATGAGAGACATGAGACTGAACAAGAGCTGAAGGCCGCTATTGAAGCATCCTGGTCTTCCATAACACCTCAGCAGTGCCACAGGCTGATAGCTTCCATGCCACGCCTCATTGAGGCAGTACTTGCTGCAAAAGGGGCCCAAACCAAGTACTGAGTACATATGCATGCTTATACTTTTCAGAGGTCCGATATTGTTCTATGTACAATCCTTGTTTTATTGATTGCATGTAATATTCTAATTTTCTGAGATTGTGGATTTGGGGTTTTCATGAGCTGTAATACCGTAAGCCATAATCATTGCAATTATGACACATCATGGCTTGAACTATCTTGCTTTGCATGTAATGAGTCTATCTCATATATTAGTTTCACCTTTTAAGTTGCATTACTGAAATAAATGAACTTTTGCACGATATTCTAATTTTTCGAGTTTCACCTGTAGATGGACTCGCAACTGGCTGACAAACCATACTCAACGAGTAGTCCTTAATGGGTCTAAGTCTATATGAAGGGAAGTAAGCAGTGGGGTGCCACAAGGTTCCATCTGAGGCCCAGTACTCTTCAATACTTTTAACAGCTTAGATGAGGGAATAGAAGGGGAACTTATCAAATTTGCAGATGATACTAAGCTGGCAGGAATAGCTAACACCCAAGAAGATTGGCTCAAGATCCAGAGGGATCTTGACAGACTAGAACACTGGGCCATATCTAACAAAATGAAATTCAATGTAAAGAAAAATAAAGTCCGACACTTAGGCAAGAAAAACCAAAAGTACACATGTAGACTGGGTGAAATCAGTTTCAATAGCAGTAACTGTGAGAGGGATCTTGGAGTCTTACTGGACAACCAGCTAAATATGAGCCAGCAGTGTGCAGCAGGAGCCAAAAAAGCTAATGCAATCCTAAGTTGTATTAACAGAGGGATACAGTCAAGATCAAGGGAGGTACTAATTCCACTCTATAAAGCCTTACTAAGACCACACCTAGAGTACTGCATCCAGTTTTGTTCACCACATTACAAAAAAGATGTTGAGACTCTAGAAAGAGTACAGAGAAGAGCAACCAGGATAATTAGGGGACTGGAGACTAAAACATATGAAGAACTGGGCTTGACTAGTCTAGTAAAGAGAAGGACCAGGGGAGACATGATAGCAGTCTTCCAATATCTGAGGGGCTGCCACAGAGAGGAAGCAGTTAAGCTACTTTCTAAAGCTCCTGTAGGCCAGACAAGGAATAATGGATGGAAACTGAACAAGGAGAGATTTAACCTGGAAATAAGGAGAAACTTTCTGACAGTGAGAACAATCAACCAATGGAACAGCTTGCCCTCGGAAGTTGTGGGAGTGTCATCACTTGAGACTTTCAAGAAGAGATTGGACTGCCATTTGTCAGAAATGGTATAGGTTCTCCCGCTTGGGTGGGGGGGTTGGACTAGATGACCTACAAGGTCCCTTCCAACTCTGATTATCTGTTATCTGACCTCACAAGAAGATATCCCAGTCAAACTCATGCTTTTTAATCAATTTTTTCATCTTATAATGCTTGCATTAGTTTGATATTTGGTGAGAATACTGTAACAGCAGTGATTCAGTCAGTGGCAAGAGAGACATGTATAGAAAGTGGGAAATTTTTTATTCATTCAGTATAAAGATCTGAAACTTATAACAAAGTCACTGACCAGTTGGACTTTTTCAGCTCCACTTTACAAAAGTCATTTGTTCTCATGCTTAGTTTCCCTGTAAAGAGAGATGAGAATTTTTCACACTCTTCTTTTCATGGTTTTAATGTTCAATCCTGAATATAGGCAGTGACTTACATGTCTCAGGAAATCCTTAGTTATGAAAATAGAATTAAGCATTATATATCTTGCTTGGGGAGAAAGAAAAGTTCCTATCTCTCTAATAAAAGAGCTGAGCATGGGGTAGTCTGGGGGAATTTGCACAAATGAACTCTTATGTTTGGCTGCTGCAGTTGTGCCTCATGCTCACCTTGAGACACATTTGCAAGGATTTATGTCCACCCCCAGAGTTTTCCAGAGTCATAAAACTCTAAAATGAAAATAGTTCAGTGAAGGAAGAAAAGAATAGGGAAGGAAAAATTTGACAACATGGATGAATTGGCATATTAAGAGAGACTGCTTAGCAAAACAAGAAGGAATCCCTTCTGGTAAAGGATTCATACTTTAAAAGCTAGGATAACGGCTACTGGGGAGATGCTCAGTAGCATTTTTATATAGTTATGGGGGAGGGGAGGATTGATTCACTATAAATTAGGTAGTGTGTGGAGCAGTGCCAAGTTTCTAACACAATTCTAGTATCCTTTCTAATCAATTGGCATCATGCTCCAGAAAGTAGAATTTATTACCCTCTAGCATTGGGGAAGGTGATACTGGTTTTTTTGATCACTCTAACAAGTTCCTAAGTAATTCTGAAAGTTTCACAAGCTTGCTTTATTAGTCCATTTGGAAAAATTTCATCATAATCATCATCATTTCCTTTGTCATTACCATAGGATAGGCACCAAACCACTATATTCTTAAAGTTCATTTGCCAATCAGATCCCTAAACTTTACCTTCAGTTTTCTTTTATAAATTATGTTTCAATGGGTATACAGCATATACTTCGCTTGGTTTTTTTCTTTGTGCTATTTATGCAGCTTCTGTTCTATTTCAGAAAAGCTGAATATTCTCCAATATGTTGTAAACATCTTCTCTGTTAACTCTGTTTTCCATCTTCTCATCGTCAAAATTTTCTATTTTTAATTTTTTTTTCCATCTTGTTTTCCTAATTTTTCATTCATCCTTTTTATTTTGTCCAAAGTTTTACTCACCATTTTCTATAATTCATTCCTCCACACCCCCATTTCCCTTTTCTTCATTTTAACAGAATTTCTTACATTTCCTTGTTCGACCCAGTTTCTCTTTTGGTTTTGCTTTTCTTTTTTAATTAAACTAAAATATCTTTTTCTTTCAGTTCCCTCCCCTTTCCACTTTCCTCTGTTATCTGTCTTTTATATGAGGGCTTTGAATAAATTTGGAAGCAGCTGCAAACCTGTATAACTGTGTGACGTTAATTGTTTTTAAGAATAAATAAGGTGTATATTTGTGTGTATGTGTGTGTTTCTGAGGTCTGCTGTTGTTTGTTTGATACAGACGCAAAGCTTGTGCTTTTCTCTCAATGCTTTCTGTTAAGTTTGAGGCATGGGTTTAATGAACGAAGACCAGACTGTAAACCTTGAACTTCAGCTCTTTATTCACAAGCATAACAGAGACGAAAAAAGTAAGCTGAGAGTAAGCTGCTATCCGGATAACCAATGGATAGTGTTATAGCGTTTGAATCTTGGCGCGGCCCGCCAACAGCCAGTCAGATTGCTCGGAATGAACCAATCATAACTTGCCATTATATGGGCCAATAGGACGTGCAGGATTACGATCCTGCTAGGCAAATGAATATTAATTACATTTCTTTAGTTCACAACACCCCTCCCCCCTGGGTTCCGTTTGACGGCCGTGGTGACATAATCACGCAGGTATGCAGGTCGTTTTACCTGCCTATTTGATTTCCGCTGTTCCACCGGTTTTTGTTTAAAGTTCGGTTCCGGTGGAACGCAAGGCTCATTTTCGCACGGGCTTGATTCCGCGACACTATCAGGGTCCCTTAAGCCCATTCCTGGATCGGGCGGGCATGTTTCCGCTATGGTGTTCCTCTGCGGGGAGGATGCCCCCGATCCCGGACCTTCTTCAGGTGGCGCGAGCACTTGGTTTAGCGGCTGTCTGTCCTCGATTATGTCGTCATCTATACGGTCTTCGTCCCCCTCGGCATTTCCTCCCCCCTGAGTTTGGAAGTCCGGGGGGTCGCGGATATTTGGTTGTAAAAGAGATCGAAGTTGATCTATGTGGCATTTCCATATCTTGCCGTCTGTCATCTTAAGGCGGTAAGATCTAGGGCCAGTGAGGTAGACTACGGTGGCTGGGACCCACAACGGTTCGCCGGAAAGGTTTTTAGGCGTAGACCAAGTCGCCTACCTTGAATTGGCGATACGTTCCGCTGGATCCACAAGGTTTCTCTGGCGAATAAGACGGGTGTAATCGGTCGAGGTGGGAGCGAAGCTTCCGCCCCATTAAAAGTTCGGCTGGAGTCTTGTTGGTGACACTGTGGGGGGTAATGTGTTGTAGTAAGAGTATTTTGTTCAATCTAGCGTCGATGTCCCCGGATCCATTTTTGTAGTGTCTTTTTAAGGAATTGGACCATCCGTTCCGCCCTACCATTTGCCGCAGGGTGAGCCGGCGAAGTTAAGGCATGGCGGATGCCCGGTCCGCCAAGTATTGTTTGAAGGTGAGAGCAGTAAACTGGGGTCCGTTGTGGAAACTAGAACATCCGGGAAACCGTGTGTTGCAAATAATCTATCTAGTTTTTAATAACGGAGTCAGTAGTCGTGCTTTTCATCTTGTGGATTTCGAGCCGGTTGGAGTAAGCATCCACGGTTAGGAGAAAAGTGTGTCCTTTCGTGGGTCCTTGAAATCAATGTGGATGCGGGACCACGGGCCTCGAGGAGTTTCCCATTCAGTGGGGGTTGCTCTCGGTGGGCGTTGCTGACCTCTTGGCAGTTTCTACGTGGTTACCCAGGCTTCAATTTGTTTATCGATGCCTGGCCACCACGCGTAGCTTTGAGCGAGCCTTCATGCGGATGATGCCTGGATGTCCTTCGTGCAAGGTTTGCAACACGAGTCACTGTAGTCTCTCTGGCACGACGACTCTATCTCCCCATAGGATGCAGCCCTTCTGGGAGAATAGTTCCGTTTGCCGGTGCTTGAACAGGCGCAAAATGGCGGGGTTTCTTGGCTGGCCACCCGCGTTCAACCCAACTGAGAACTTTTGCGAGGATAGAGTCTCGTTTTGTGCCGGCAGCGATATCTCTTGCCGTTAGTGGCGGCGAGTTGAGGGTTTCAATTTGCAGCGTGGTGAGGGTTGGAGCTGGGTCGCTGATGGTTTCCGAAGTGGGGAGCGGCTCAAAGCATCAGCGTGGGGAATGGCTTTCCCGGGCGATGCTGCAGTACGTAGTTGTAGGCTGCTAGGAATTCTGACCAGTGAGTCATTCTAGCCGATAATATATGCGGGGTTGGTTTATCACCTGCTAAAATGCCAAGTAAAGGCTTGTGGTCTGTAATTAGAGTAAAGGGCCGCCCGTACACATATTCGTGGAATCGCTTCACGGCCGATACAATAGCAAGAGCCTCTTTGTCAAGTTGGCTATAGTTCCGTTCAGCCTTCGATAATGTCCGCGAAAAGTACGCAATGTACTTTCATGCCCGTTTGGTAACACGTGACTCAAAATGGCTCCAACCCCAAATGGTGATGCGTCGCACGTGATATTTAATGGCAAAGTCTCGTTGTACTGCATTAGAACAGCATCGGATGTTAATAAGTCTTTCACTTTTTGAAAAGAGTGTTCTTCTCGATGTCCCTAGACCCAGGTGGCTTTCTTGTCGAGAAGTCTATGTAGGGGCTCAGCTACGGTCGCCTTCTGGGACAAGAAGATGTTGTAAAGTTAATAAGTCCCAGGAAAGCCTGGAGATCAGTCTTATTTTTAGGTCTTGGGGCGTTCTTGATTGCCCTGAGTTTGTTTTCGGTAGGGTGAATACCGTGTTTATCGAGGAGGTATCCGAGAAACTCTACCCTTTCAGTGCATAGTTGACATTTATTTTTTTAACCTTGAGACCAGCGTCCTTAAATCTATGTAAAACCAATCTGAGACGCCTTTCAAGCTCTTCTCTATTTGGGGCAGCAATTAACACGTCATCAAGTATGGTACAACCCTTTTATTCCCTGTAAAAGTCTCTCCATTAGACTCTGAAATATCCCGGGGGCTACACTCACTCCAAACTGGAGTCTGTTGCATTTAAAGGCACCTCGGTGTGTAATGATAGTCTGTGCCTCTGCGGTTTCCGCATCAACGGGTAGTTGTTGATACGCTTGCGCTAAGTCTAACTTAGAAGATCTTCCCGCCGCCCAGGAGTGGAGAAGATGTTGAACCACCGGCACCGGATAAGCGCTCTGTTGGAGTGCGTGGTTCAGAGTGGCGTGGTAGTCTCCACAAATTCTGATCGACCCATCCAGTTTGATGGGGGTTACGATTGGGGTTTCCCAACGGGCATGGTCAATAGGCTCCAACACTCCTTGGGTTTAAGGGCGAACGGCACCCGACGAGGCTTAAGGCGGATAGGGGCTACTTCTGGATTGAGGCTAAATGATATAGGGGTCCCCTTGTACTTGCCTAAGTTGTCTGAAAACACGTCGTGGAATTCCTGGACGATGCTCTCTTCCCAATCGTCGCTTCCGGCCTGGTGAATGCCGGCCACCTCGATCCCAAGTGGGGCGAACCATTGTAGGCCTAGTAAGCTGGGCTGGTCACCATCGACGACAGTTAATGGGAGCGACACGGCACGATTTTTAAAAGATACTTGGACTTGACTCACTCCGACGACTGGGATCGTGTTCCCCTGGTAATCTCTGAGGATGATTTTCTGTGTCCTGAAGTCTTGACGACGGATGGCAGGGATCAGCTGTTTAAGGGTCTTCTAGGAAACCATCGAGAGGGACGATCCGGAGTCGACTTCCATCAGGCAAGGTTTGTTCTCGATGGCCACTTCCACTCGGATCTTTTGTTTGTCTAATGACGGAAGCGTGGCCGATAATAATAGTCTGGTGTGTCTCTTCTCGTCATGCTGGAAGAGCAGATGTTTTGCTGCTGTAGGCATGGTTGTTCCATTGGTTATTCAAACGATCCCGATTTGCAGGGAGGTTCCCTGTGGTTTGGCGGAGGTTGTTCTCCTTTCTGTTTGTGTTGGATTCCCTCTTACTTCTGCAGACCCGTGCGATGTGGCCTCTCTTCCCACAGGAACGGCAGATTGCGTCGAGGAATTTGCAACCGGATCGCGGTGGTTTCCCCACAACCCGCACATGGGCGCTGAAGTTTTAGAGTTTGTTGATCTCGTTCGGCCCGAAGTCTGTTAACCTCTTCTTCATCACTCTCGGATTGGGACTCGAGGTCCTCATGGTGCGCTGTTGCTGAGTGTCTTTCTAGTTGAGCGAGGCTTCACGGGCGAATTGACGGAGCGGTGCGTTGGTGCGGCGCATTCGAGCGGCCGACTTCTTGGTTGCCTCTGCTGCAGTATCATCAGCAATGGCATCTGCAAGATCGATGTCCCCTTTTGCCATGATCTTGCTCTGTACTGTGTGGTCATCTAATCCCAGAACTATGCGGTCTCGCATAGCTTCTTCTAGGTCTGAAAAACCACAGAGGCCTCCCAGGTTTCTAAGGTCAGCGATGAAGTCTGCAATACTTTCACCCTTCCGCTGATCCCGTTGATAAAATTCGTGTCTCCGGACCAACGTTGGTACGGTGGGGGCATAGTGAGCCCGTGGGATAGGTTCGAGGTTGTCCCAATCCATTGATTTCACCTCAACCAGTTTCGCGAGCACCTTCGCCATCCTAAAAACGGCTGGTCCACAATGGGTCAAGAACACCGCCCGCTTCTTTCCGGGTGTTGCGTCTTTCAAATTGTTGGTTTCTAGAAACATTTGAAACCGATCCATATACGACTCCCAGTCTTCCTTTTCCGGGTCAAAAGGAGCGGGTGGTATAGTGCCACCTGACATCCTGCCGATGTAGATGCGCTCTTAGCCACGTGCTTCGGTTTGGTGCTCTGTAGGGTTTAGTCAGCTCTTTTGTCTCCGTATCCCATCCTCGTCGCCAGTGTTAAGTTTGAGGCATGGGTTTAATGAACGGAGACTAGACTGTAAACCTTGAACTTCAGCTCTTTATTCACAAGCATAACAGAGACGAAAAAAACCCCAGCTAGTAGTCACTCTTTTATAGAGTAAGCTGCTATCCGGATAACCAATGGATAGTGTTATAGCGTTTGAATCTTGGCGCCGCCCGCCAACAGCCAGTCAGATTGCTCGGAATGAACCAATCATAACTTGCCATTATATGGGCCAATAGGACGTGCAGGATTACGATCCTGCTAGGCAAATGAATCTTTATTAATTACATTTCTTTAGTTCACAACACTTTCAATGATCTGTTAGGTTTGCAAATGATCTGTTTTCTCGATGGGAAGATTCACATTGACTCTTGTATCCTAGTCTCTCTGACTTCTGCCAGAATGCTATCCTTTTACTTTCAGTAGCTTGAAAAATAATAAAGAAATTATACCAAGATTGTTTGGATGCTTCTTTTTATATCAAACATCCCCATGAATGAAAGGTGTGATTAGCTATTTAGTTTTCATGAAAACCTTGATTTAACAGGCATTCGGTAGAAATTGTTCACAACTGCTGTTTAAATCAGAGATTATATAAAGCCAAATTCATTCTATCACTGGCAAACTGAGCTTTCACTTTATTTCTGTATGTAGAATACCTGACTAATAATTTCTTCAGCATAAGTTATGTAGTAAGATAACAAAATGCCTGCCAGCAAACAACCAAGGTCAGAGAATATCAACAATTTAATCTGAAGCTAACTATATTCTTTTATTGTTACATTATTTTTGTCAGTTAAAGAAATCATTTATTGGTTTACTCATGTTTTCACTGAGGTTGATTAATATAAAGATGGTGCCAAGTTCACTTTATAATCTTTCTTAGAGATGGGAGAACAGAAATCCTGAAATATGGAAGTGGCCTTGATGGCTTGTATGTTAGCTTTGAAAATGGAAGTCTTTCCTCAATTGCAAAAAAAAATAAAAATGGATCCATATATTTTCATCTCTTCCCAAGGGTGATCTTGTTTCTCTTCTTTCTAAACATTTCTCATTTAAAATATGAAGAAACAAAAATAATATAGCAATACAATTTTTGTTTCACTGTTAATCTGCATTAAATTTGAACATTTTATGTGAACAGTCAAACCTCTCCATGAGTTTGTATTTTCTCATCTTATATTCTTGTTAAATTTCTTATTTCTACTGCTATTTCTTATCACTGTTCTTTTTCCTCTTCTTTTTCCACAAGTATATAGCTCTCTTGGTCTAAATATTTGCTTGGCCTCTTTAGTTCCACTTAAATAGATTATTAAAAGCTAATATGTTCTACCTTGTGTTTCCCCTTTGATATTCATTTTACTATATTTTGCTTTCCTACTTCAAAGTTATTTATTATATAACTCTGTTTTCTTTTTTTTTTACTCTCCCTCCTTTCCCCGGTTAAACTTTCCTCTTACCTTCCAGCACGCATAACTTGAAAATCACTATTACTATGGAAGCTGTCATAAATATACTTTGGGAAGAATGGATTTTAGAAATCAGAGAATACATCATGTGCCATGTGAACAAGCCAAGGTGCAATAAATCAAAACAGCCATTAGAATCTGTTGTTAATTCTGATTATTTACTTACTGATAGGCCTGCCCAACTCATAAACTATAATTCCTTGCAGCATACAGCAACTAAAGCAGTATTACAAAATGCTCCATATCAAAGCAACCAGAAATCAACAATAACAAAACACATATCTTACACCTCTTAGGATAAACCCTTCAAACATTCTGGCCCCAATGCCAAGTCTTCAAAGCCTTCCTGAAGATTAAGAGGCTCAGGCGTGTCAATTCTAGTATTTATTTGATTTGTAAATCGCTTACAAGATACAGGTATAAGAATAAATATACAGTAGTTTTGAATACATGGGATAGATACTTACAGTGAAACTCAAAAAATTAGAATATCATGCAAAACTTCATTTATTTCAGTAATGCAACTTAAAAGGTGAAACGAATATATGAGATAGACTGATTACATGCAAAGCAAAATAGTTCAAGCCGTGTTTTGTCATAATTGTGATGATTATGACTTACAGCTCATGAAAACCCCAAATCCACAATCTCAGAAAATTAGAATATTGTGAAAAGGTTCAATATTCTAAGGCTCAAAATGTCCCACTCTAATCAGCTAATTAAGCCATAACACCTGCAAAGGGTTCCTGAGCCTTTAAATGGTCTCTCAGTCTGGTTCAGTAGGAATCACAATCATGGGAAAGACTGCTGGCCTGACAGTTGTGCAGAAAACCATCATTGACACTCTCCATAAGGAGGGAAAGCCTCAATAGGTAATTGCAAAAGAAGTTGTATGTTCCCAAAGTGCTGTATCAAAGCACATTAATAGAAAGTTATGTGGAAGGGAAAAGTGTGGAAACAAAGTTGCACAAGCAGCAAGGATGCCTGCAGGCTGGAGAGGATTGTCAGGAAAAGGACATTCAAAAGTGTTGGGGACTTTCACAAGGAGTGGATTGAGGCTGGAGTCAGTGCATCAAGAGCCACCACACACAGACGGATCCTGGACATGGGCATCAAATGTCCTATTGCTCTTGTCAAGCTGCTTCTGAACAACAAACAACGTCAGAACATCTTACCTGGGCTAAAGAAAAACAGAACTGGTCTGTTGCTCAGTGGTCCAAAGTCCTCTTTTCTGATGAGAGCAACATTTGCATCTCATTTGAAACCAAGGACCCAGAGTCTGGAGGAAGAATGGAGAGGCACACACTGTAAGATTCTTGAAGTCTAGTGTGAAGTTTCCACAGTCTGTGTTGATTTGGGGAGCCATGTCATCTGCTGGTGTTGGTCCACTGTGATTCATTAAGTCCAGGGTCACCGCAGCCATCTACCAGGAGATTTTGGAGCACTTCATGTTTCCTTCCGCAGATGAGCCTTATGGGGATGCTGACTTCATTTTCCAGCAGGACTTGGCACTTGCCCACACTGCCAAAAGCACCAAAACCCGGTTCAATGACCGTGGAATTACTGTGCTTGATTGGCCAGCAAACTCGCCTGACCTGTACCCCATAGAGAATCTATGGGGCATTGCCAAGAGAAAGATGAGAAACAAGAGACCGAACAATGCAGAAGAGCTGAAGGCTGCTATTGAAGCATCCTGGTCTTCCATAACACCTCAGCAGTGCCACAGGCTGATAGCTTCCATGCCACACCGCATTGAGGCAGTAATTGCTGCAAAAGGGGCCCAAAACCAAGTACTGAGTACATATGCATGCTTATACTTTTCAGAGGTCCGATATTGTTCTATGTACAATCCTTGTTTTATTGATTGCATGTAATATTCTAATTTTCTGAGATTGTGGATTTGGGGTTTTCATGAGCTGTAAGCCATAATCATTGCATTTATGACACATCACAGCTTGAACTATCTTGCTTTGCATGTAATGAGTCTATCTCATATATTAGTTTCACCTTTTAAGTTGCATTGCTGAAATAAATGAACTTTTGCACGATATTCTAATTTTTCGAGTTTCACCTGTATAAGAAAAATTAAAAAAACAATAGGAAAGGGACGGTAGGCCCGATTGGTGCACTTATGCATGCCCCCTACAGGCCTCTTAGGAAGGGGATGAGGTCAATAGTAGACAGTCTAAGATTAAAATTTTTGGGGTTTGGGAAAGAAACCACAGAGTCAGGTAGAGTATTCCAAATATTGACCACTCTGTTGCTGAAGTCGTATTTTTTGCAGTCAAGTTTGGTGCAGTTAACCTTGAGTTTGTATCTATTGTTTGCTCTTGTATTGTCATGGTTGAAGCTGAAGTATTCATTTGCAGGTAGGACATTGCAATGTATGATTTTATATACTATATTTAGATCGGACCGGAGGCGGCATAGTTCTAGGTTTTCTAGGTCTAGAGTTTCAAATCTGGTGGCATAAGGTATTCTGCAATGAGTAACCATGCAGCTTTACATGTAGAAATAAATGTTAATTAACAATTCATTCTAAAACCAGGAATTCTTGTGTTCTGAGTATTTTTGTTATTTTTAAACTCTATGCTTTGCAATAAAAAAGAGAAGAAAAGGAGAAAAATACCTGAATATTTATTATTTTGAGTTATTCATTTACTCTTGCATATGTTCATATTCTATAGAATTAGTTTGTTTACATTTAAGTTTACCTCTGTAAATGATAGAGTAAGCATATAGAGTAATGCAAGCAAATCTTTCTAAACACACCTCCAAATTGAGACCAATAAGATGTTTGCTATTGTATAAATAACCATTCTATCAATGAGAGTCTCACATAATGGCCATTTCTTTGGCCATTATGCTTTACTTTACAATATAATGTAGTATGATGAGTATGCTTTTATTGCTGTAACTTTTTGCATATATGTAGTCTTTGACTTATGATCACAATTAAACCTGGAATTTAGCTCGTATGTCATTTCAGTCATCAAGTGAAAAGCCCATGACCACCTTGCTCAATGACTGCAATCCCTGCTTTCCTCATTGCAGTTGTTAAGCAGATGGAGCTAAAGAGATTCTTTTCTACAGTCCAGTGGTGGAGTTTGTCTGCCCTTCATAGAAAGGAATTTCATCTGAAAATCCATGCAGGAATTTACGTTATTTGGCAATCTCTAGAGCAGGGGTGGGCAAACTACGGCCCGCGGGCCACATCCGGCCCGTTGGTCTGTCCAATGCGGCCCGCCCTGAAAAAAATTGCTGCCATTGGTCTGTCCAATCCGGCCCGCCCTGAAAAAAAATCGCTGGGCGTGGCGTAATTGCCCTGTGCCGCGTGGCCCCCAAAGCTGCAAAACAGTGCGGAGCGATCTAGGGTAGGAAAGAAAAGAAATTTGCAAAGGCCTCGGCTGGGAGTTCGAAATCACCTTTGAGTGCGACCTCTCCGAAGGTGAGTCCCGCCGATCCCCTTTTTTCCGGGGCTTCCAGGCTTAAACTTTGCAAAGGCAAAGCTTGCAGGCTGGAGCGTCTTCCCGCCGAGGAGCGGGAAGGGTTCCACCTGGCGGGCGGGCGGGCTGCTTGGAGCCACCTAAAGCTAGGCCGCTGCTGGTGGAGCTTTGCCCTGCCTTGATGCCCGTTCCCGGCTCGGCGGTCCTGCTCGGGCAGCACTTTAAAGCCTGCTCCCAGCACCGAGCAACTTCCCAGCAACTTTCGGCTTCCTTTTAACTCGCGGGCGCTCGCGCCTGGCCCCGAGCGCGCGGTGGAAGGGAAGCCCGGCGGGCGGGCGGGCAGGCTGCTTGGAGGAGGCTCCGGGCTTCCCCTCCGCCAGGCGCGGCGCCCGCGAGTTAAAGCGAAGCCGAAAGTTGCTGGGAAGTTGCTCCATTTTCCAGGGCTTTGCAAAGGCAAAGTTTGCAGGCTGGAGCGTATTCCCGCCGAGGAGCGGGAAGGGTTCCGCCTGGCGGGCGGGCGGGCTGCTTAAACTTTGCTCGGGCGGCACTTTAAAGCCTGCTCCCAGCACCCGAGCAACTTCCCAGCAACTTCGGCTTCCTTTTCAACTCGCGGCGCTCGCCTGGCCCTAAGCCGCGGCAGAGGGAAGCCCGGCAGGCGGGCGGGCTGCTTGGAGGAGGAGGCGACCCGGCGGTGCTCCAGCAGCAGCAATAGGCAGTTTCGCCCGGGCTCCGCTCAGGTGTCCAGCTGGGGCTGTCAGGAGTTGCTACCGCTGGCACAGCTCCGTGCGGCTCCAGTCCCGCGTTGCCTTGGGAAGGAAAAGGCAAAACCAGGACCCGCTGAGCCTGAGCCTCCGGTGCCGCTGCTTCCAGCAAAGCACCACCGCGGCTCTTCCTTTTGCCTTTCCTTCCCGAGGCAACGCGACTGGAGCTGCCGTGCGCGCCGGCGGTAGCAACTCCTGACTCAGGGGGCCTCCGAGGGGAGGGAAGGAGGAGAAGGGGGAAGGGGGCGATTCCCAAAAATCTTGTGCTGACCCGACCCGTCTGTCAAATTTTAAAAGTCAATGCGGCCCCCGAGCCCAAAAAGTTTGCCCACCCCTGCTCTAGAGGCTGGTTGCAAATACCTCATGCTACAAATCTTCTTCTTCTTCTCCCTAGCATATTCCTGCAAGTGCAAGGTCTGCTTTTCGGATCATTGAATGCCACTTTGCACAGTCAGCTGCATCTCCCAAGTGCAGGCTTGTAGCTTGCATATCTTTGTTGATGGTATCTTGTCATCTCTGTTTTGAGTGCCTACAAGGTCACCAGCCATTCTAGTTGGTAGGCAGTCTTGGCAACAGTGGAAGGTGCTGCTCTCAGGGAATGTCCATACTGGTAGAGCTGGCCTTCTCTCAACTTCTCTGTAATTGGTGTCACACAAAAATGTTGTCAAATGGTGGCAGAATAATGGTGGTCAAGAAGGGAGATGCCCAATATCCAATGGAACTTTCACATTTCTATGGCATGAACATAGCTTTTGGTCCTTGTTGTTGCTGCCCAGCATTCAGTACCATACAGTGCAACTGGGTGGATGGTTGTCTTGTAAACCACATGCTGCAAATGCTCTGTGTCAAAATATTGCTTGGATTTTGGGACAGACTTTTTTCAGTCAGCTTCCTAGAAAGTAAAATGCTTCTTGGCAGAGAGACTCTGACCTGTGCGTGGCAAAAGAGAATTTTTATAAGATTATGTATCCTTGGTATTTGTTGGCAGAGAAATTGTCTAGAATGTATAAAGGTACTTGGAAATTTTTGCTGGAAATGTGTACAACATGCAGAGACATTTCATGGTGTTTAGTGGACATGTAAAAAGGCCAAAATAATTAATTCAGAAAATGTTAAATATTAAAATACAACTGAAATCATAAACTTTTTGTCTGGGACTAAGGTACAAGAGTTAGAAAAAGTCTTCTGACCATGATTTAGGTATCTTCTTCTTTAACATAACTTCATTCATAACTTCTAGCAATGGAAGATTCAACGATTCTTGTAATGTTTTGTAAAATTAACATATTCCAAAAGAGGAGGCCGATCCATTACAAATTACAAATTAAGAACTATAGACCTATTTCTTTACTAAATGCAGATTATAAAATCTTTGTTTCAATATTGGCAGAAAGACTTTAAAAATATCTAAATAATTTTATTCATCCTGATCAAAATGGATTTCTGCCAAAGAGACAAATTAAAGATAATATGAGAGTAATCTTGGACACCTTGGAATACTACGAGGCACATCCTGAAAACAAATGGCTCTGATATTTCTAGATGCACAGAAGGTATTTGATAATGTGAATTGGTGATTCATGTTATTACTGCTGGAACAGATGGGCTTCGCTAGAAAATTTATTCAAGCAATAGAAGCTATATACTATAAGCAAACGGCAAAGGTAATGATAGAGGGAGAACTGACAGACTCTATCAATATAAGAAAAGGAACAAGACAAGGGTGCCCACTATCACCTTTGTTGTTTGTGTTAACTTTGGAAGTGTTAAACAGAAATATTAGAGATGAAAAGAATATAAAAGGAATGAAAATCAAAAAGGAAGAATTTAAGCTGCAAGCATTTGCAGATGATCTGATTTTCATCTTAGAAGACCCTCTAGAAACAGCACCCAAATTGATAGAAATGATAGAGACATATGGAAAGGTGGCTGGTTTGAAAATAAATAAAGATAAGACAAGGATCTTGACAAAGAATATGCTATTAAGACAAAAGGAAGAACTGGCAGACCTATTGAAAATTCAGGTCACGAATAAGATCAAGTACTTGGGGATATATTTGACAGCAAGATGTAGTACACTAAAAGAGAATAATTATATCAAACTTAAACAGCAGATAGCGCTAGATCTGGCGAAATGGGAAAACTTACAACCCTCACTAATAGGGAGAATCTCAACAATCAAGATGAATATATTACCCAGAATTTTATATTTGTTTCAAACAATTCCAATTAGGCTTGGAAAAGACTACTTTGAAGATTTAAATAAAATTGTGTTGAAATATATATGGCAAGGTAAGAAAGTGAGAATAAAGTTAAAACTTTTGCAAGATGCTAGAATTAGAGGAGGATTTGGTTTGCCTAATTGGGAGTTGTATTATCAAGCTACAAATCTGATGTGGGTTAAGGAATGGATAACACTAAGAAATACTAGATTGTTGACATTAGAAGGACATGATCTGTTGTTGGGGTGGCATGCTTTTCTATGGTATAAAGGAACTAAAACACAGGGGTATTTTAGAAGACATTATATCCGGGAGTCTCTGTGGTTAAACTGGGAGAAGATTAAAAGACAATGTTATTTGAAAATTCCAGTCTGGCTATTGACTATTGAAGCATTTTCTTATCCTGTAATATACAAAAAGGAACAAACAGTTAGATATGGTGAAATATTGAATGAAAAGGGTGAACTCAAATCTATACAAAAACTAGAGGAACAAGGTATAAAGATGAATTGGTTTTCATATGCGCAAATACATTCAAGGTATGATAAAGATTCTAAAATGGAAGGTTTCTATGATAAATTGACTGATTTAGATAAGATTTTGACAGGTACTGATGAAAAGGTGATTAAAAAATTGTATGGATATTTATTAGAAATTAAATTAGAAGAAGAACAAATTAAAGAATCTATGATTGCTTGGGGAAAGAATTTTGGATATGGGATTGATTTAGAGAAATGGCAAAAATTGTGCTCTCAAAATTATAAAATGACAATGTCAACAGCATATAAAGAAAATTTGTATAAAATGTTTTACAGGTGGCATTTCCCCCGACAAGAAGAGCAAGAATGTTCAAGAATAAATCCGAAAAATGTTGGAAATGTTATCAGACACCTGGCTCATATTACCATATGTGGTGGACTTGTGCGGATGCTAAAAATTACTGGACTAAAATCCACATGTGGTTGGAAAAAATGACAAAAAAACATATAGACTTGAAACCAGATATATTTTTATTGGGAATTTTACCTGAAATATATAGTAAGGACTTGAAATATCTGATTGTAAATGTATTAACAGCGGCTAGGATTGTATTTGCCAAAAACTGGAAAAATGAGAAAACACCATCACAGGAGGAAATTATTAAGAAAATATTGGAATGTGCTGAAATGAGTAGATTGACATTTGAAATTAGAGAACAAGAGAATAAACAATTTTATAAAATTTGGGATCTATTCTATCAATGGTTACACAATAAAATACAGTAATGAAATATGTAGATTTTTAGAAAATAATAATAAATATATAAAGATGTACTTCTTTCTTATATCTACAAAATGATTTTAGGATAGATTTGGGATGATAATATGAACTGTTATAAAACAAACTAAGTAAATTATGATTATCTTGTAAAACATGAATGAATAAAAGTATAGCCAAATGATTGATTAATAATGATACTAAGGTATTTAATTTTTGATTGAAAATATGGAAGCACAAAACAATTTGTAAACCAACCGGCACACTGTATGTATACATATGGAAGATGGCTTGATGTTTTTATGTTTTGTTTGTTTATGTTTGTTTTTAAAAACCAATAAAAACTTAAATAAAAAAAAGTTAGAAAAAGTCACAGAACTTTGTTGTTATATATGACAATTGCACCAAGGCAGGGTGGGATGCTACCAGTTCTGCCCAGCTCTATAGAACCGGTAGCTCTGAAGAGCAGCAGACACCAAACCGTTTCTGTGTCTGCTGCTCTTTGGCCCACCCACCTGCTCGGGCTCTTACCTGTCCTTTATTTCCTGCTTTTTCAACCTCAGCTGCTTTGCGCAGCACAGCTGAGCTTGAAAAATCAGGAAAAAAGTGGCTTTTTAAATGCTGCACACCCACGCGCAGCACTCATCAGTTGTCCAGGCAGCACAGCTGAAGGTTTATTACACGCACACACAGCGCGCATCTGGCGCACATGCGTGCATCTGGTGCACATGCGTGCATCTGGCGCACATGCGCGCAAAGCGCTTAAGCATGAGCAAAACATAATCACCGAACCAGTAGTAACAGCTGTTGAATCCCACCCCTGCACCAAGGCTATTATATGCTCAGAAATGGATAGTCTCAGTTATATCAACACAGAGAAATGGTTGATAAAGATGATAGAACTTACAGAGAAGAGAGAAAAAACAATGTTCACATTTATGATTGACTTGAAACTCCTCAAAGACTTTTTCTATGAAACAGAAAAGTGCACTTTTCATTAGTGATTTTGATGAGTAGAAAAAAGAATGGATAATAGAAAAAAGTGAGGGGTTTTTGTAAATATACAATAAGAGAGAAATTTGTAAATGTAATTGTTGCAAAGAAGATTAGAACCTTCTTTTTATTATTTTTTTATTCTTTCTTTCTGCATTTTTGCTTTCCTTCCTTCCTTTTTCCCTGCCTGAATGCCTCTGCTCTTTATTCGCTTTTGTTTTGTTTCTTTACAAAAACTTTACTTAAAACTATTATAAAGCAAACAAGTTTGAAAAACTATCTACTTAGTAAAACCACATCCCAAAATAAAAGAAAAGCTATTTTAAAAATTTAAAGTATATAAAACAAGTGCCAAAAACTGAGGACCCCTTGCAGCTCTCTAAACTTGGTTATTTGCTTGCAAATATGCTGAATTAGGTAATAACATCAGTGTGGACTTTGCTCCCTGTTTATAGATAGTAGTTTGCACTGGGAGTTGGTTTCTCCTTTGTATTCCTTGATTAGATTATTTTTGCTTAATAGTTTGTCTGGTATTGCACAAAAGTGAAAGAGTACTGAAATTCCCAAAATAGAGAAATAGATAGTAAAGTGTGAGAACAGGTAGAAATGGCAAATCTGATCTATGGGACCAGGAAGGAAACAAATGCTGTTTAAAAGACTGGAAACTTTATATAAACTTTTTGCTAAAAGAAGAAAAGAGAAATGATTTTTTATAGATTTAATGATTAAAAAAGATGAAAAATAAACAAGGAGCTGAAAAGATTTTTAAAATAACTAAATAGGAGAGAAGATAATTGTTCAGTATTTGTTGAAGAATTTGTTGGAAATAATTATATTTCTTTAGTTGCTTTCATTTTTTTCTTGAACCTTTTTTCTGTTTTATCTTTAGGTTTGATTTTTATTGTATACAAAATTTTAATAAATATATATTTCAAAAAGATCAATTATTATATGGGCATCCCTAAAGTATTCTAGAGAAGTCTATCGGACTGCATGAAACTGTTTGAAATCCCACAGCAAATTCTGAGAGGGAATACACTGCACATGTGCCATGAGACAGATATCTGCCTTCTTTGCAACCTTCTAGGGTTCCCCAATCCTTCATCATAGATCATGTCATCAGAGATCTCTAGAATGGGCCCTGTTTTTTCTCTAAACTCTCACAGAAAAATTGAAAGAATTCATTGACTCAGTGTTTCTAGTTTTCTGCTAATTAACAAGAAATACAAGCAGAGGAGGCAACAGGTTATATAAATATCTGAGTGACTGAGTATAAATCTCTAGTGAAAATGACTGAAAAATCAAAGCTGGGCTCAGTGTACCAAGATGACTTTTAAGTTCATCCACAATATGTGTAGGATGCATTTTAAAGTGAGGTTACATTAGGGTATATTTATTTCATTAAATATCCAAAGCTCAAATACCAGTCTGATATTAGTACCAGAATTTATTTGATTCTTATTTTCAGTGCCACAACTTGTTGTAATTTCACCTCAGAAGATATACTAGAGTATCTTTTTTACTACTGAAATACTCAAATATCTGAAACTAAAGTGTTTTGGAACAACAGAGATAGAATTTATATGAAATACATCTTCAGCAATTCTCATCCATGTAGATAATTATGAATCCTTTCCTGATTTATTTCAGGGTCTTTTTGCACAAAGACCCAGAAGAACCAAATGAGAGGAACACACAGAGTTGCTCCTATCAGTGAGATGTGCAACATAGAAATTTAATAAATAAGTATTTCCTGTAATCATAGGCTGTCTGAAAATGTTCATCCTTTTTGCAGAAAGTGAGATATAATAATAGAGACCAGGACTACCTAAAAATCTTAGTCTGTGTTGCTCCTGATCCATAAAACAGGGGCCTCATGAGGCCCTGCATAGTTGAGTCAGCAGATTTTCATACACACTTCCTTTTCCATTTAATGGTATTAATATACAATAGATTATTGATATATTACCAATTTATCACATCTTGTTGATCCTTGGCATTTTGACCATTTATGATTGTAATAAGCAAGTAAGATCTCATACTGGAATTTATATAATGAATCTACCACTCCTGGAAGTTATCCACATTTATACTAGGCTTAGCCTAAGGGTGGATTGAGAAAAACACTGATAGCAAATCTAATTTTATATGACACCAAATCTCTTTTAAAGCTGTAAACAATATATTTTTATACTATTTCTTTACTACTCTTCTTCCCAAATTGCCCAAAGCAGTTTACAGAGAACAATTAAAAGAACCTTAAATGTAACCATCAACAATAAAACTAACAATCCTAAGAGTCAATAAAAATACAAAAATTAAAACAAGATTCTTTTTTTAAAAAAGCAATTAAAAAGGCAATTGAAAAAAAGCAAACTTGCCCTGGAGCAATTGTTATTCTACAAATGCCTTCATGAACCAATTTGTCTTCAATGGGCTTTCATTGTATCCGTTTGTTAGTGCTTAAGGCAGCAATTTTACACCATTTTTCTGAAAGTAAGTTCTGTTAACACTACCAGTTTTGCCACAAAAATGAGTGGTTTATTGTATGACTAGATGAGATTCTGAATTATAATGCATTGAGAATTTCTAGTCTAGCAACTCTCATTAAAGGTGCATTTATTAAAAATACGTGTGATTTTTAAAGAAAATAAAGCATAAAAACTAACTAGCTTAATTTAGCAGAAATGCTGAAGTATAATCAATGCAAGCCTGATTTTCGAAATGCACTTGCATCTTTCAAGCCAGAGTTCCAGAGATGCAAGTGAGCCAGATAGTATGTTTCTAAGCTTATAAGAAAAGAAGTGTTTTTTTAACATTGCTGACTTAAATACCATTTTAACTATGCTTGCTTCCTCATATTTATCTTGACATTAGCATGAAAAATGTGGCTGACTAGTGCAAAGAGAAATCAATTATACAATTTTCCGTCTGCACTCCTTCCCTCTCAATCATTAGTATGAAATAAATGCATTGAAAGTTTTTTTTTGGAGATTATGGCAAACAAAGGTCAGAAATACAGTCTTTAGAGCAGTGATGTAGCAGTCTGTAGCATTATATGGGTTAATCATTCCATCAAGAGAACTTGTAAACCAATATGAGCTTCTAGTCATCTCTAATCTCAGACCTGGATTTTAAGCACAAAGCTTTGCATTTTCAATAGTATTCGTGTACAATGATATTGTACTGACTAATCACATTGTGTCAAAATCTCCGTCTCCCTCTCCTCTTCTCTCTTCTCTTAGTCAGAAATAGATATTTTTTTCCAGTGCAATGTGAGTAAGAACTCACACAGCTTATCAATATAACCAATTTGTACCTTACTGTTATGTTACTGTTATGAAAGTAATTTCCAGCGTCATCATTTAAGCTTCATGAATGTGGTAGTAATCAAAAATAGATACATACGGTACATGCAGGCTTTTTTATTTTTTATTTTTATTCAGTAAAAATGTTAAATTGCTCAGAAGCCATAGCTCTTTAAGCTGGTTACAACAAAAACAAATGTGTTCCATCTTGGGATAGTTATCATTTTTTATTATTATTATTATTTTTAGATGAGAACAATATACAGGCTATTGAAGATCAAGGAATCATTTTAAAGCAAGGCTATTTGGAAAAGAGAGCTAAAGGTAAACATTTACTAATTGATTATTTACTTATTTGTGTATTTGTTAATCAAATTGATATGGCTACCTAATCTCATGGAAAATTACACTGGATGGTTGATAATACCCCAATAAAACAATAAATATAAAACAATTGTTACTTAAATCTATTATGTTAAAACACTGAGGAGTATAAAATATCACAGAATAACAGAGTTGGAATGGATCTTGGATGACTTCTAATCTGATCCTCTGCTCAAGCAGGAGATCCTATACCATTTCAAACAAATAGTTGTCCAATCTCTTAAAATCCTCCAGTTTTGAAGTACTCACAACTTCCGAAGGTAAATCATCCCACTGATTCATTGTTCTAACTGTCAGGAAATTTTCCTTAGTTCTAATTTGGTAAGCAGAGCTAAATAAGAAAAGAAAGTTGTAGGTGGAAGTATGTTGATAATAAGGAGTCACCTCAGAAGTTCATCTGGCCCTTGGGGTCCTCAGGCCTACTGGCATAACCAGGTCTTGAAAACTCAGGAGTGATGAGGGCGACCTAATCTTTGTGGGGAGAAGATTCCACAAATCAGAAAAAGCCTGCCACCTAGGGCCTGCCAAATGAAGCTCCCAAGATGAAAGAATCAGTAACATGCCTATTCTGTTAGATCTGGTGAGGCAGGCAGATGGAATTAGGAAGAGGCAGTCCCTCAAAAAGGGCTTGTCCCTTACCATGGTAGAGCTTTAAAGGTCAACACCAGCAATGCAGTTCATTTTTTTAAGGAGTAAGATCCCTTGGCATAAATAAGATCCTTATCATTATTAAAATCAAGTGGTGTTTATTTATGAATTCCTATGTTGTCCGTGCTTTAAAATTTGTAATGAAAATTATGGCTAACTTTTCATGCAGACATTTGGTGCTGAGAGAAGTACATGACACAAAACACAACATCAATTGCTAGAACTGGAACCATTTCAGTATGATTATTATTGTGAATACCATGTATTAAACAGATTTTTCTCTTGTCACATGTCATCATATACCAAGTCTATAGACATACCTTTAAGGGAAGCCAAAGATTAGAAAATATCTGAAAATGTATCAAAATATTCTGGATGCATCAATTCATCAATTTGCCATTCTTTCAGTTAGATGAAGATAAGGTGATGTTAATACCATATTGGAGCAAAAACAAATAGATAGGCAAAGAGAGAAAGAAAAAAGGGAGAATTAAACAGATATCATTATCCCTGGAATTTCTTACTTTTTAAAGAATTATAACAATACATAGAAAAGCATGTTCTATGCTTTTTCAAATGTCACTTATCTATTTGGTACAATTAGGCCCTTGAAATTAGAAAAAGTGACCACATTTTTTGTACTTTGGAATAAGGATTTAATAATCCCTGCCAAATGCATTAAAATATTCAGCAAATCAGTCCTTAATTAAAACTTTCCAGATGTTTTCCAACTTTAAAACATATAGAAAGTGCCACAAGTCTATGGAAAAATTGCCCACTACATAACTTGTCAAGTATTATACAAATTGGGAATTGTTATTGTTGCACATTTTTTCAGGTTAGAAAAGACTGCAGTAAACAGACAAAAGTATTTCTGAAAAGTATCTTATATAAACAAAATGCCTTGGAACAATATGTATTAATACCAGAAATAACTTTGATTGATATTGTAGCCTTTTCAGAAATATAGAATCCTTACTTATTCCACCTCTTTTCTTTTTCACAGATTCCAAAATCTTTGGCTCTGAGTGGCAAAAGAGATGGTGTGTTCTTGACAATACAGCTTTCTACTATTATGCAAATGAAAAAAGTAGGTTATACCACACCCATGCTTTTTGTTCCTTCACTGCATTATTTGAACTGAGGTTAACAAAACCTGTTCTATTTTTAGAAAACTGTGTTCATGAGTAGTCATTAATCTCCAATGGATCAATCAACTGGAGAAGACAGCAGTAAAAGAAATGCTGTTGTCCAAAATTCATTTTAAGATTGTAGCTCATTTATTCTCTGATATTTTCTGCATTTATTGCAAACATTAAAAGGGTTCTACACACAAGGAACCCAGGGAGATGAAAATCAAATTGTTAAATCTCCTATACATCATGTAAAATTGAGGGGGAAAATATCCACTAAGGTTTACAACCAGTTGGAAATTGAATATTCCTGATACAAATGCAACAGAAGAAACATTACATCATATCAACTTTTTTAGCTGGGTGATGGACAGGGGTAGGATTCTACCGGTTCGGATAGGTTCTATAGAACTGGTTGTTACAATTCTGCACAGTTCAGAGAACTAGAAAATCACGCTGCTGGCTGGCCCCACGCCTCTCCGCCTGCCCCTTCCCTTCCCGCCCAGTCAGGCCTTATCGCCCATGCATAACATCACTGCCTGAAGCCTGCTTTTGCCCACCTCCAGGCCAGCCATTGCTGCCTGCCTGCCTTCTGCTGTGGCCCTGCCTGATCTAATCTCCATGGGTGAGTGAGGCTCTGCAAGCCACGGTTGCCTATCTGCCACTGCTGTTCGCCTTTCCCCCCACCACCACTTGCCTTCGCCGGGGAACATGTGGAGAGGCTTGTGATGGTTCCAGCCAGGTCAGCGGCTGCTTCTTTCACCTGCTGCTCCAGCTGAGAAAGCAAGAGTCTTTCCTGGCACAGTGAAAAGCCTGCAAGCCCCCCTCCCATCAGGAAACAGCTCCGGGCAGCAGAGGCAGCAACCAGGTTGAATTCTGTTTCTCTCTGCTGCCCAGGAGCCATTTCCTGATGGGAGCGGGACTTGCAGGCTTTTCGCTGTGCTGGGAAAGACTCTCTCACTCTCCCAGCAAGAGCAGCAGGAAAAAACAATCGGAGAGGCTTATGTCGGCAAAGCGCCCCTTGATTGAGTCTGGAACAGCTAACAGTGGCTACAGGGAGCAGGGCTTAGAAACCCCAATGCACCACTTGTGCGGCCGCAGGAACAGCTGATAGGTGGCAGAGGGGAGCTGGTTCCAGAAGCCCCGACACCGCCAGAATCGCCATTGCCTTCCTTGCTGCCATCACCATTGCCACCTCGCTGCCACTGTATCCCCCCCCCCCAGATATGGTGAGTGTGAGCCCCAGGACAGGTGATCGACGGCCTCAACTGTTGCTCCCACCGACTTTTCTCTGCACCAAGAGTGGAAGCGAGAGAGAGAAAGAAAGAGAGCAGCCCTCTTGGCGCGGAGAAAAGTTGCACATCTCCCATATTCCTCTCGCAGCACATTTAAACTTAATGCACTTCACAAATGAGGAGGCAGGGATGAGGATGCTCATGGAGAAATGAGTATGGGGAACATGACTTTTCTCCACATTGAGCTGGTCTTGCCAGTGACTCCAAATGTCTAATATGTTTTGCCCAGCTAGGACTAGATTATCAAGGAAGAGAGAATAACATGCAGCAGATGCCTAGCAAAATTTAGTAATACTGCAGATTGGCTGTTTACACTGAAATCAGGTGCAAGATGGTAGGTAAATTATTGAGCAGTTTAGTTTGGTATTTATTTCAGTAGGCTGATTTTAGAAAGCTAAACAGGATCAGACCTGGTAAGTACTTGGCTGGGAAGCCAACACAAAATAGGGTGTGGGAAGGAAAGGGGTTGGGAAAGAAAGAAGGAAGATAGGTTAAGATATCTTTTATTGTCATTTTTTTACTGTAAGTACACTGGCACACATAAAAGTGAAATATATATACATATCCATACACATACATAACACACATATACACATGCTACACACATACATATAATCATTGCCCATTTTGAATACATAGAGGAAAGGAAGAAAGTGTATTGGGTACATATGCACAAATGTGTGTGAAAAAAACAAAGAAATAGGATTATAAAAAAACAGCTTCCAATCTTAGCAGTTATAGATGAGAAAGAGAAAGAGAGATGAGAAAGAGAGAGAAAGAAAAAAAGATAGAGATGAGAAAGACAGAGGGAAAAAGAGAGAGAGAGAGATCTGTTTAAAAGAAAGTAGAAAAATGGCTCTTTGAGTGTTTAAGTTGCAGCCCCCTGGGTTAGGCAAACACCATGGTCGTTAAGAGAGCCTTGTGGTCATTAAGCAAACACTGTAGTTGTTAAGCAAGTCCATTTTCCCCAATGGGCATTTTTAACCAGAAACCAGAAGGAATTGTTGGAAACTGGCAAAAAACATAGAAAACCTCAGTCACAAGACTGTGTGGGATGTTGTAACTGGTCATAAGTGTGTGTGAGTGTGTGTGTGTGTGTACATAACTGTCAAAACATCAAAAACAGGTCAAGTAGCTCTGGGGAGGTCGGTCGTAAATTAGAACACTTGCTAAGCAACTGGCCATTAAGCAAGGACCACTTGTATTTGATTTGCCAGTCACATGGCCACCTGGCCACACCCAGCCAGTTGCATGACCACCTAGCCACGCCCAATCAGCAAGCTACGCCTACACAGTCACATGACCATCAAGCCACACCCACAAATTAGGCCACTCCCAGAGAACCAGTTGTTAAGAAATTTGAATCCCACCCCTGGTGATGGATTAGCCACCATACAGTGTGGGATGATACCATTAGACACAGCTTTAAGATGAAGAAGACTGTCTGGATGTATTCTAACACCCTTGTCAATTAAAGATGAGAGAGAGAAATAGAGACACAAGGCCCTGTGAAGTAGACCTCATTTTCCCCCATTAGTTGTTAGATGGGTTTTAAATCTTCCCTAAATGACCATATATAATTTTGTGTGTCAGTATGTATAAATATTTTTCAGTTATGTTCAATCAGATGCATATAAACAGGTTAATACTTCCAACTGAATGTAGCATGCCTTGTGCTACTATGCAGAAAAATTGAATGCATGTAAAATATGCAGCATATGTATTGATGTATATATATGTGTGTGTGTGTGTGTATACACAAATACACACACAGAGAGAGGGAGGGAGAGAGGAAGAAATAACAATCTGAGAAAGGATTGTGTTGGACTTTCTTAACTAGTGATGTGTCTTTTTCTATCACAATTCTTGAGATGACAGACGCTGCATCTAGAAAATTGTAGTTGTAAATATCTGCATACAAGCGCATATCCATAAAGCCAGTCCCCATGTTCCCAAACACACAGTAGTTTGACTGAGAAAAAGGAGTATGGAAGAGGGTGACAGAACACGAATATATTTAATTCTCAGAAGCTAACATCATTGACATCACAGGAACAAAATGCATGTGTATCAGGTGACTGAACCTATAAGGCTGGTGTTTGGAAGTCTCAAAACTCATCTCTCAGAATCCAGCACCATCGTTTGGTGTAGCACTTTAGGAGTTCCTGCTCCAGCCCACAATCCCATATGGCTCACTCATGCTGTGCTGGCTTACTGGTCATTGCAATTTTTTTACTACCGATTCTGTAGGCGTGGCTTGGTGGGTGTTAGATCTGAGGTGGATCGGGTCGAAGGAGACACGAGACCATTCTGTGAGTTCATCTCTTTATTTAGGATAGAAATAGTCTGGGGGAATGCAAGCCGCGGCAGCCCTTCATATAGGGCTGGCTCGCGGCTCGGCGGCCAATGGCAGCGCTTTGAATCTCCCGCGATCGGCACAGCCAATCGCGGTAGACTCTTAGCGCTCCAATCACGGCCGGGGTTTCGACCAATCAGGTCGCTGTCCGTCCGGACCAATCAGTTGCGAGGGTTTGGAGTATGCTAATACAGCACACCCCTCCCCTCTTGGTTTCGTCTGTCGGTGCGTCGTGACGTAGTCGCCCAGGTAGGCGGGGCTTCGTACCTGTCTAGTTGACCTGCGCAGCTCAGTTCTCGATTGGTCGTCGACCGGTTCGGAGGCCTTCTCTGTCGCTCTGGTTCCCAGGGATGGAACCGCCTGGAAGGTCGGGCTGGGCCTTTCTTGGTAGCTCCCTCCCGGTCTACCCGGGCTGGTTGAGCTGCCGTCTCTGTTGTTTCTGCTGGATCTTTCCGGGCTGGTTTCGCTGGCCTGGCTGCTCCTTCCCGGCGACGATTCTGGGGTTGCCTGTTCGGTTGGTCCCTCGTTTACTGGTGAGTAGGACCGGTTTATTTGCGGGTTATTTGTTCTGGGTGGGGGTTGTTCGGCTTGCGCTAGGGGGGTCCCTCTTTCTCTAACGCTTTCCGTTTCCCCCCCTTCTAGTTTCTTGTTCGGGTGTATGGTTGTTAGTTATTCTGGACCTTAGTTGGTTAATGTGCCGTTTCCAGTTTTTCCCGTCGCTTGTTTCTACTCGGTATGATACGGGGCCGGTTATTTGGGTGATCGTTGCTGGTATCCAGAGTGGTTCCCCCGACAGGTTTTTGCGTATACGGCATCACCTATGTTGAATTTTCTGTGCTTGCTGGAGGAGCCCGGGGATTTGTCAGGGGTGTATGTGGGGTGCATTCTATCTAGTGTTGATCGTAGTTTTCTGCCCATCATTAGTTCTGCTGGGCTCCTATTTGTGGTTGCGCTCGGTGTAATATGTTGGATGAGGAGAATTTTATTAATTTTATCTTGTATGTTGGTTGTTTCTATTTTGTGTATGGCTTTTTTTGTGTATTGGACCATGCGTTCCGCTCGTCCGTTCGCCGCTGGATTTGCCGGCGCGGTTAACGCATGGCGTATGCCCTGGCCTGCCAGAAATTATTCAAACGCTAATGCGGTGAACTGGGGCCCGTTGTGACACTATTATATCTGGCAGGCCGTGTGTGGCAAAGAGTTTGCCCAGCTTCCTTATTACCGCCTCCGTTGTGGTTGATTTCATGGTGCTTACCTCCAGCCAGTTGGAGTAAGCATCTACCGTGATGAGGTACATGTGCCCCTTGGTTGGCCCCGCGAAGTCTATGTGAATCCGAGACCACGGTCCTCTTGGTGTTTCCCATTCCTGTATTGGGGCGGCGGGAGGGCTGGGCCTGGACTCTTGGCATTGTTTGCATTTGGCTACCCAGGTTTCGATCTGTTTGTCCATGCCTGGCCACCATGCATAGCTTCTGGCCAGGCTTTTCATCTTAACCATCCCCGGGTGCCCCTCATGCAGCATCCCCAATACCCTTTCTTGCAATGTTTCCGGGATTACCACTCTGTCTCCCCAAAGTATACAGCCCTTTTCGGTAAAGAGTTCAGTTTGTCTGTTTCGGAAGGGTCTGAATAGTTCGTCCCTGTCCCTTTCCGGCCATCCTTTTCCAACCCAGCTTAGGACTCGTGCCAGCCGCTTGTCTTTATTTGTTTCTCTGGCAATGTCTGGCGCGATCACTAGTGGGTTGGGTATTGTCTCTATTTGAAATACCTCTGTCGTGGGTGCCGGATCGTCTTCTAGATCGGGCAAGGGTGAGCGGCTCAGGGCGTCTGCGTGTGTGATGTCCTTCCCGGGTCGGTGAATCAGCTGGTAGTTGTATGCTGACAGGAACTCAGACCACCTTGTCATTCTTGGTGATAGAATGTTCGGTGTGGCCTTATTTCCTGCCAGAATCCCTAGCAGCGGCTTGTGGTCCGTGATGATTGTAAAAGTCCTACCGTAAAGGTATTCGTGGAATTTCTTGACGCCGGCGACGACTGCTAGGGCCTCTTTGTCGAGCTGGCTGTAGTTCCGCTCCGGCTTTGACAGTGTCCTTGATGAGAAGGCGATGGGTGCTTCCCTCCCGTCTGGTAGCTGGTGGCTGAGGATGGCGCCGATCCCAAAGGGCGATGCGTCGCACGTCACCGTTAATGGCAGAGTCTCACTGTACTGGATTAGTACCGCGTCAGATGTTAGCAGTTTCTTTGTGTTGTTGAAAGCGCTCTCCTCCCGTGCTCCCCAGGTCCAGGTGGCTGTTTTATCTAACAGCCTATGCAACGGTTCCGCCACGGTCGCCTTTTGAGGTAGGAAGACATTGTAAAAGTTTAACAGTCCCAAGAAAGCCTGCAGTTCCATTTTGTTTTTGGGTCGTGGCGCTTCCCTTATGGCTCTCAGTTTCTTCTCTGTGGGGTGGATCCCTTGTTTGTCTAGGAGGTACCCTAGGAATTCGACCCTTTCAGCCCTTAGCTGGCACTTCCCTTTCTTTACTTTGAGCCCCGCGTCTCTGAATTTCTTCAGTACCTCCCTCAACCGGGCTTCTAGTTGCTTTTCGTTTCTCGCGGCCACTAAGACGTCATCAAAATAGGGCACCACCCCTCTATGCCCTGGAGGAGTCTTTCCATGAGGCTTTGGAAGACCCGGGTGCCACGCTGACTCCAAACTGGAGCCGGTTGCAACGGAAAGCCCCCGGTGCGTTACGATGGTTTGGGCTTCGGCGGTTGCGGCGTCGACCGGCAGTTGCTGGTAGGCTTGCGCCAGGTCGAGTTTGGCAAAGATCCGGCCTCCCCCAGCGAGTGCAGAAGGTGCTGCACTACTGGGACGGGGTATGCGCTTTGCTGGAGCGCGTGGTTTAGGGTGGCCTTATAGTCCCCACAAATTCTCACGGACCCATCTGGCTTGATGAGGGTGACTATGGGGGTCTCCCACCTGGCATGACCGATTGGCTCCAGTACCCCTTGCGCGATGAGTTTATCTAGCTGCTCATCGATCTTGGGCCTGAGTGCAAATGGCACTCGTCTGGGTTTAAGGCAGATTGGTGCGATGCTCGGGTCTATGTTAAAAGAGATAGGGGACCCCCGGTACTTGCCTAGGCTGTCGTCGAAAACTTCCTGGAAGTCCTCCACGAGCGCCGCTTCCCAGTCCGACTCTGCGGTTCGGTGGATTCCGGTTACTTCAATGCCTAGGGGTGCGAACCACTGTAATCCCAGCAGGCTCAGCCGATCCCGGTCGACGATGGTCAGGGGTAGCACTTCGGTGTGGTTCTTGAAGGTGACTTTAAAATGGCCTCTGCCAACTACAGGGATGCGGTTTCCCTGGTAGTCTTTGAGGGTTAGTGTTTGGTCTTCTAATTCTTTGCGGCGGATGGAGGGAACCAGGCGCTTGATGGTGTGCCATGAGACCATGGAGAGGGAGGACCCAGAGTCCACCTCCATGTCGCATGGCTGGTCTTCTATCACCACCGTCACGTATACCTTTCTGGCATCTCTTGTGGAGGAATGGTCGACGATGACGGTCTGGTGTGTTTCCTCCCTTTGCCTTGCCTCGTTGAGCCGCCTGTTCCGACCCTCCTGGCTCCAGCGGCTCTCCGTCTGGCGGTCTCGGTATCTGGTGGTGGTGTTCTCTTGCCTGCGAGGGCTGCCGTCTGTCGCCGCGGGCTGTAGTGTTTTTGTTTCTGCATACCTTGGCGATGTGCCCCGTTTCTCGCACTGTCGGCAAATGGCATCGAGGAACCGGCAGTCCGAATGGGGGTGATCGCCTCCGCAGCCGGCGCACTGGAACCTTGACTTACAACCTTGGGGTTCCCGTCGCCTCGTGCTGCTTGCAAGCGGTGGATTTCCTCCTCCTCGTCCTCGGTTCCTGAGAAGGAGTCAATGTCGCCGTGGTGCGTGGTTGCGTCCCGGTGGTCGCTCTCGGGTCGCTTTTCGGGGTTCATTGTCGTCTCACTGGTCGCTGCTCGTGGTGTGATGATCGATTGTCGCATCCGAGCCGCTGATTTCTTGGCCGCTTCAGCCGTGGCTACCTCTGTGAGCGCATCGGCGAGGGAGATGTCGCCCTTTGCCATGATGCGACTCTGGAGAATGGGGTCTCGGAGTCCCAGGACGACGCGGTCTCGCAGGGCCACGTCCAGGTCGGCGAACTCGCACAGGCCGCCCAAATCTCGTAGTGCCGTTATGAAGTCGCCAAGCCCTTCGCCCTCGCGCTGGTCCCGCCTGTAGAATTCGTGCCACCAGATGAGGATGGGCACGACGGGGGCGTAGTGGCTTCGTAGCAGGGGCTCGAGGTCGCCCCACTCCATAGTCTTGACCTCCTCCGGCTTGGCCAAGGCTTTGGCCATCTTAAACACTGCTGGCCCGCAGTGTGTGAGGAATACGGCCCGTTTCTTGTGACCGTTGGCATCTTTAAGATTGCTACACTCGAGGAACATCTGGAACCTATCGGTATAGGATTCCCAGTCCTCGGTAGCGGGATTAAAGGGTGCGGGTGGCGAGTTGATGCCGGCCATTCTGCTTGCTGCTGTGTGCCGCCTCGCCACGTGCTGGGTGGTCTCTTTGTCTCACGATCCCTCCTTCGTCGCCAGTGTTAGATCTGAGGTGGATCGGGTCGAAGGAGATACGAGACCATTCTGTGAGTTCAGCTCTTTATTTAGGATAGAAATAGTCTGGGGGAATGCAAGCCGCGGCAGCCCTTCATATAGGGCTGGCTCGCGGCTCGGCGGCCAATGGCAGCGCTTTGAATCTCCCGCGATCGGCACAGCCAATCGCGGTAGACTCTTAGCGCTCCAATCACAGCCGGGGTTTCGACCAATCAGGTCGCTGTCCGTCCGGACCAATCAGTTGCGAGGGTTTGGAGTATGCTAATACAGCACAGTGGGCGTAGCAGGGGAAGGATAAAATCTCCAGTCAGAAGTGGTATTTGCCGGTTCTCCGAACTACTCAAAATTTCCACTACTGGTTCTCCAGAACTGGTCAGAACCTGCTGAATACCACCTCTGGTAATGCCTGTGGCACAACCTCCTATTCATGTAACAGAACAATGTAGTAGACTAGAGGATTCATCACTTCTTTGGAGGGAGGGGAATATAGACTAATATCAGAAAAAATAAACTAAATCAAAATTTTAGAGACAAAATGAAAAAATCTTTTTTAAATTTTACATTAACTTTACCTATTAAAATCCAAACATTCATTTTTGGAAAAAGATAATTTACAGTGGTGCTCAGCTCATTAGAGAAACAGCCAGTAACTTAGAAAAACATAAAAACATTGGAAGAAAAATACAGTGGTCCAGTTAAGCAACGATATGGTGATGGTCTGCTGCATAAGAAGATGAAAGAGAATATCAAATTAATATCAGTTACAAGAAAATTTTAGAGAGAAAAATGTATTTTTGGCATCGAGCCTGAAATATTTAATACAAATTCACACTGTGAATTGAACATCCAATTTCATACATTGTGCAAAGAAAAAAGAAATTCAGCATCACATAGAAACATCTATCAATAACTTGTTATATCCTAACCCTAACCTGGCTAGATATAGATAGCAAATTCTGTAAAAATAGTATTCTTGTAACAAAAATTATGTTTCTGTTTTTACCTTATTTTACTTATCCTTCCACTAAACAGTGGAACTTGGGTATTTGTATGTGACAAAGAGTATCGATCCCTCGTGAGAATATGTTAAGTGAATATCTAACCCTGTTTAACTTCTATTCTGTTTCTGTACTTCTCTTGAATCCCTGATGAACAATCATAACATCCCAACTGCAATTTTGTTCCTGTGAGATTACAATGTCAATATTAAATGGCTAATCATTATATATTAGCAATTTGATTTCCTGATAATTTTTTTAGGAAATTTAAAAAAAAAAAAGAGTTCGTAGCACTTGTAAAATGGGGGAAGGAAGGCTTTCATCTATCTAATGGTGTTATATTATAAAATAATGTTTCTTATAGCAACCAAAACCCCTTCTCCATCAAAATAGATGTGTTTTAGTAAAACAGCATCTTCCAGCAGTCCTAATCAATGACTTAATTGGGAGGTTAGGGTGAACTTTTGAGTGGGGGCAGAATCTGCCTTCTGATCCTGCAACATGGATCCTGTGGATCCTCCCTTTTTATCACCCTCCTGCATATTAGCTTGAAGCAAATGCATATGTCAAGCCTGCCATATGGAGACAGCTTTAAATTGCTTCATCTAGCAGCTGTTTAGAAGTGGAGAGTTATTTCTGTGCAATTTTTTCCAAGCTGTTGCAAACTTCAGAGGTAGGGTTGTTGATGCCAGAATGAAGAAAATCTAAAATGAAAATCCCGTGCACACAGATCAGTTCATCAGAA
Organism: Notechis scutatus; assembly: GCF_049901735.1. NCBI lineage: Eukaryota > Metazoa > Chordata > Lepidosauria > Squamata > Elapidae > Notechis > Notechis scutatus. The sequence goes on along the minus strand of NC_142025.1, from coordinate 98,454,217 downwards.
ATACATCAATTAAAAGTTTATTCCGTATGTCAGTAGTAACATGAATATTAGTCCTAACTCAGAGTTCCAATAACAACATGGTTCTTTGATATATCCAGAATATTGTACATCCAAAATCAAAATTTGAGTTCAACATTTTAAATTAAACCAGTAATGCCAATGCATTTGAATATCAAGCTCATATGCAGATGAAAATATAACAAAGGGAACATGTATCATTGTAATGGAGCTCAAGTAATCCATAAAATAAAATGGAGTTTGGGGGATTATAAGTAGTCCTTGACTTACAACAGTTCACTTAGTGACCTTTCAAAGTTACAACAGCACTGAAAAATGTGATTTTTGACAGTTTTGTTTACAGTTACGACCTTTGCAGCAACCCCATGATCAAAATTGTGATCAAAATTCAGATGCTTGGCAACTGGCTCATATTTATGACGATTGCAGTGTCTCACAGGGTCATGTGTTCACCTTTTGCAACCTTCTGACAAGCAAAGTCAATGGGGAAGCCAGATACACTTAACAATCGTATTATTAACTTAATAAAGTTAATAAGTGATTCTAAGTGATTCATTGAACAACTGTGACAAGAAAAGTTGTAAAATGGGGCAAAACTCACTTAACAACAGAAGTTTGGGTTCAATTGTGATTGTAAGTCAAGGACTGCCTGGATGGCAGGAATAAAAGAATGATTAAATTCATCTCTGCTATCCGTAGTTTGGTCATCATTCTATAAGCTTCCCAAAGTCACTTTGAATAATGATATGGCTGGCATAAAATTTAATAACAAATAAGTTAAAAATAAATATAAGGAATCTTGAAGGCCTTAGGGTCCTGTGTTGAATACCAATAATGACTGATCGTTGCTGTTGCTATTGTACAGGCAAACAACCAAAAGGCATATTTGCTATTGAGAGCTACCATGCTCAGTTGGCTCCCTATCTGCGCAAGGATTCCCGAAGAGATTGCTGCTTTGAGTTGACTTCTCCTGATAAACGGACCTATGAGGTATGATTACGAGAAATGGAAAGTGTTCTTTTTGCCAACATGAACTATAGGAAGAGTTTTCATCAAAAAAAAATTAGTCACAATATTTGTTTAATCAGGGAAAAGGGGACATTCTGTATTCTGTATTTTGGAAAATGCTCAGTGAAATGTTTGGGCTTCCTTTGTCATTGATCACGTTTATAGAGGTCCATCCAAGTAGAATTTTACAAATAGCACTCTCTATCACTCTTTATTTATCCATCCATTTATCTTAGTTAGCTGTAAAATTCCAATATCCTGACTTAAAGAATATTTTGCTACATGAAGCTTAAAATCCTCTTGAACTGCTTCGGTAATGCTTGCCACAGAATTTAGCTAGAAAGTCAGTATGGCATGGCATTACAAAAACTTTCATTATGATTTTTTATGTTTACCACATACATGTTTCATTGCTGTATTTTTAATCTATTTTATCCTGGAATTATTTTATTTTGACATGGTTTTAAGAACAATCAAGAATAATCAACTACTACTACTATTACTTACTTAAATGAAACTATTTTAAAGAGTTGATTACCCTCTGCCAGTGTTCTATTTCCTGCCTTTCCCATGATTTAACACATGCCTTGCTATGCATTCCTCAGGCTTGGTGCTGTCTGATAGTTGTTGACATAACAGTGTGCTCTTGTTCTGGAAAATTCTAGCTTCCAGCATGAATCCTTTATTCTCCTGTGCACAACATGCAGATCCTATAATTTTTTGTTAAGGGAATGGGACTTTCTTTCTACTAATGTATATTCAGTGGTGGGATTAAAAAATTTTTACTACCGGTTCTGTGGGCATGGCTTGGTGGGCGTGGCAGGGGAAGGATGCTGTAAAACCTCCAGTCAGAGGTAGTATTTGCCGGTTCTATGAACTACTCAAATTTTTCGCTACCGGTTCTCCAGAACTGTTCAGAACACGCTGAATACCATCTCTGTGTTTATTCAACACATACATTAAAATATATAGAATTAAAAACCAAATTAAAAACCACTTAATCCCCCTGAACCATTGTTTTTCTCATTCTAATCAACTTAAGTTATCCTGGCATTAATACAAGTGGAAAGGGCCTAGACGTTGCTGCTTCAAAGCTAATATGAATTCAGAGCTAATTTATGCTGAGTTTGAACTTGATACAACCCAATCAACATGTGAAAATTCCACCCAGTAAAATTAATTGAGATTCAAGGCTGTTCAAAATATCTCAATGAGTCTATTTAGATTTTTAAAATAAGTGAATGAATATAAAAATAACATTTAAAAAAAGGTGGGGGGGGGGGACTCTTTTACACAGAATGAGAAGAGATGAACAGTGGTGGAAATGAAGGAGATTCTGATATTCATCCAGACAAAAACATTGCAGTATAAGGCATTACCTTTCTTTTTGTTCACTGATTCAGCAACTGAATGGTAAACTGTCTTTAAAAACCGTATTGCATTTCAAATGATCCTACGGAATAATAGGATATCATTTATTTATTTATTTTATTAATTTGTCAAATGCTTACAATGTAATAGAAATAAAAATAAATATAAGTACATGAAATAGGTACTAATAATTGGGGACAATAGGATAGGGACAGTAGACACGATTGTGCACTTATGAACACCCCTTACAGACCTCTTAGGAATGGGGTGAGGTCATTAGAAGTTAGTTTGACGCTAAAGGAGTGGGGATTTGAGCATGTGACAACAGAATCAGGTAATGAGTTCCAGACATTGACCACTCTGTTGCTGAAATCGTACTTCCTGCAATCAAGTTTGGAGTAGTTTACATTAAGTTTATATATGTTGTGTGATCTTGTGTTGCTGTGGTTAAAACTGAAATATTCATTAACTGGTAATACATTGTAACATATAATTTTATGTACTATGCTTAAGTCCAATCTTAGCCGGCATAGTTCAAGGGTTTCTAAGCCTTGAATCTCAAGTCTGGTGCTGTAGGGAACAGAGGAGTGTAGTACTCTTCTTGTAAAATACTTCTGCACTCGCTCAATTGTATTAATGTCTTATATACAGTGCGGATTCCAGACAGCAGAGCTGTATTCAAGCATTGGTCCAGCAAAGGTTTTGTATGCTCTAGTTTGCAAATCAGTATTACCAGAGGAGAAGCTTCATAAGATTAGATTTACAACTCTTAAAGCCTTTTTGGCAATGCTGTTGTAGTGAGCTCTGGTGCTTAGGTCATTCGATATGAGTACTCCAAGGTCATTGACAGAGTGAGGGTACTCAATGAGGTCCTATCTGCCTAGGTTGTATTTGGTGTGTTGATTATTTTTTTTACCAATGTGTAGGACCGAGCATTTGTTAGTTGAGATTTGGAGTTGCCAACTGCTTGACCATTCAGACACATAATCAACGTTTTGAGGATAGGAATTGAAACAATTTATGTCCAGGATGTGAGGGGTCTGTAAATATTTTCACAGCCATCTTTTTGACTTGTGCAGTATACAGGTCCTCAATGGAAGGCAGGTTGGTAGTAATTGTTTTTTCTGTAGTTCTAATTATCCTCTGAAGTCTGTGTCTGTCTTGTTGGGTTGCAGAACCAAACCAGACAGTTATAGAGATGCAGATGACAGACTCAATAATTCCTTTGTATAACCATATCAGCAGCTCCTTGGGCAGTTTAAGCTTTCTGAGTTGGAGCAGAAAGAACATTCTTTGTTGTGCTTTTTTGATGACGTTTTTGATATTAGGTGTCCATTTTAAGTCTTAGGATATGATAGAACCTAGAAATTTGAAGGTCTCTACTATTGATATTGTGTTGTCTAGTATTGGGGGTAGTGTGGGAGGGTTTCTCCTAAAGTCTACCACCATTTCTACGGTTTTGAGTGTGTTCAGTTCCAGATTGTTCCAGTCACACCACGAGGCTAGTTGTTCAACCTCCCATCTGTATGCAGATTCATTGTTGTCTCAAATGAGCCCAATCAGTTGTATCATCTGCAAACTTCAGCAATTTAACAGATGGATGGATGGATGGATGGATGGATGGATGGATGGATGGATGGATGGATGGATGGATGGATGGATGGATGAAGGGATGAATGGATGGACGGATGGACGGACGGATGACTGACTGACTGACTGACTGACTGACTGAATGAATGAATGAATGAATGAATGAATGAATGAATGAATACAGGTAGTGGTCCATTAATAACCATATTACTAACTTAAATCCTAAAACTTAACCTGAATTGCCTAACAACTGTAGTAAGAAAAGTCCAAAAATGAGGCAAAATTCACCTAACAAATGTCTTGCTTAGCAAGAGACATTTTCGGCTTAATTGCAAGTTGTAAGTTGAGGACTACATGTAGAACGTAGTACCAGTGGCATGTAATCTGCACTGAGGGTGGTGCCATATTTAAGTATCCAACATGTAAATCAATGCAGATACTCTAACTTACAACCATTCATGTAGTGATTGTTTGAAGATATAACTGCACTGAAAAAAGTGACTTATAACTGTTTTTCACAATTACGACCATTCCACAATCCCCATAGTTAGGTCATCAAAATTCAGCCACTTGGCAATTTTCTCATATTTATGATAGTTACAGTATCTTGCAATCATGTCATCACCTTTTGTGACATTCTAACAAGCAAAGTCAATGGAAAAGCCAGATTCATTTAACAACTTTATTACTAACTGCAGTGATTCACTTAACAACTATAGCAAAAAAAAAAAGTTGTAAAATAGGGCAAAATTCACCTGACAAATATTTCGCTTAGCAACAGAAATTTTGGACTCAATTGTGGTCATAAGTCAAGAACTATCTGTATACATTTGGGATTGTGATTTTTTTTTCTTTTGCAGTTCACAGCTGCTAATCCTGCAGAAGCTATAGACTGGGTGGATCATATCACATTTCTGCAGAAAGGTGAGTCTTTTAGGAAAAATCAAACCCATACTTTAATTCTAAGAATTAATTAATTAATTAACCAATGAATGAATTACATATTTATCATTCTCTTCAGTTTTCACAAAGTGGAAGGAGAAGAAATATTTCTAAATTTTTTTCAAGTGAAACATGTATACCTATCTTGTTCTTCTGGACTTTTGACAATATAGTTCTCACTCTCCTGTATTTCTGCCTTCTCTGAACATATCTGCTTTTATATTGGTCCTGGGGTTGGATACTGGTAGAGTCCAGACTGGTAACAACTTTGCAATGTTCTGCTTTATTTTACTTGTTCGTTTGTTTATATTTCTTAATCACCCATCTTGGAGATTTTTGAAGGAAATATTAAACAAAATATTCTCCAAAGTTATGCTTACCGCTCTAACACCCAATGATCACAAGACCATTTCTATTTATCTCCAGCATCCCAAGGATTGCAAGAGCTATTTAATTTTCTGATTGCCATTATCAAGATTTTCTACATAAGGGTTGCCAGTATAATAACACTTCATACCTATCTTTTTCAAAATTCATGCCCTTATTCTTTCTTCAGATATAGGCATGCTGCATTTATGGATACTGATCGAATCAACAGGACTTTCTTTCTCTACCACATATTGTTTGTCATCACTTTCCCTTCCATGCCTCTCAACTTTTTATCAACATATTATTTCTATCTTTAATAGACATCTTGGAAGCATAACTATGTTCCATTAACTTCAGTTAATGTATCAGGTACTGTATATCTTAGATTGATAGAACCGTAGGACTAGAAAAGACCTTTGAGGTCTTCTAGTCTAACCCCTTGTCCAAGGCAGGAGACCTTATACCAGTGGTGGCTAACCTTTTTGGGCTCCTGTGCCAAAAATTGTGCATGCACTCGCACGCTCGCGCTCACATGCCAACACCCAGAAGGCAATGCGTGACCCCCACGCCCCCTATGCATGAGCACGCAATCCACACCCCCCCCACTGCCCCCTTACCTGCACTGCGCTTCACAGATGATTTTCGGCGGGTTTGAGGCCTTTTTTGGCCTCCCAAAGGCTTGAGGAAGGCTTCTGCAAGCTTTGCCGGCCCCAAAACTAGCCCTGTTTCATCACTTCCTGTTTTTCCAAAAATACAGGAAGTGACAAAACGGGCTAATTTTCGGCCTGCAAAGCTTGCAGAAGCCTTCCTCAAGCCTTTGGAGGCCAAAAAATCCAGCTGAAAATCAGCTGTGAAGCTGCTTACATGTGCAGTGAGGTAAGTTTGCCTGCAGCTCACGTGCGATAGGTTTGCCATCACGGCCTTATACCATCCTGGATAAATGGCTGTCCAAGCTTTTCTTGAAAACCTATCAAGAAATTTTTCCTTAGTTCTAGGTTGGATCTTTCTTTAATGAGCTTCCACCCATTGTTTTTTGTTTTGCCCTCAGGTGCTTTGGAGAATGAGTCAATTCCTTCTTCTCTGTATTAGTGCTTGAAATATTGGAAGATAGAGATCATGTCACCCCTAATATATCTTTGTTAGGCTAGACATACCTAGTTCCCTTAATCATTCATAGTACGGTTTAGCCTCCAGATCTTTGTCATCCTTGTTCCTCTTGTTTGCACTCTTTTTAAGGCCTCAGCATCTTTGTCGTGTTGAGGTAACTTGTGTTAGAATGCAGTTGGACACTGTATTCCAACTGTGGCCTCGGTAATACAATGTAGTGCAGTGATATACCTTCTGTAATCTTGATGTTATCACTGTATTGATGCAAACTGCATTGACTTTTTTTGCAGCTGCAGCAAACTGCTGGCTCATATTTACATGATGGTCCTTTCAGACACCTAAATCCCTGTCACAATTATTACTGTTGAACCAGTTATCCCATATTCTATTCTATGCATTTGTTTTTTCCTGCCCAAATGCAGGACCTTACTTTTCTCACCACTGAACTGCATCTTATTGGATAGGACCCCAAGCTGTCAAATTCTTCTAAATCTTGAGTCTATCTTCCAAGGTGTTGCCAATTCCCCCAGCTTGGTGTGGTCTGCAAATTTGATTAGTTTCCCTTCTATTGTCTTAGCTAGATCATTTATGAAGATGTGAAAGAGCACTGGGCCCAATACAGAAACTTTTGATGTCCTACTTTCACTAAAGTCCACACATACGATATTCAAAGCATTTCTACTATAGATACTTTATCAAAAAGGTAACAAGGTTTGCCTCTAAATTATCCATCTTCTCTTCCACCAATCCAGTCAATTTATACTAGATGCAAATATAATTTGAGTTCTACATAAGCAGAAATACAAGCATAGCACAAACCTTGCAAGACACTATGGTGCTATCCTCTTTATCCATGACTTTGTTATGGTCCATATAAATGCTCCAAATAAATCCAACAAAAGTCTTAGATCTAAGGCAAACAGAATATTGTTATCTATATTTATCACACTTTTCACGTCTTTCCCTTGTTGTGAAAGAGAATTCAACCTTTTTAAAGATTATTCTTCTGCTCCTTGTGGCACATGTTGAAAGAATACTTAAATACATGAAGTGAGGGCAAATCAGCTGTTCTTAAACAATCATATGATTCCATGTCTTTGTCAGAAAGCCTTGTATTCCTTCAAATGCAGTTTACAATCCACAAAAATTTGCAGTTTTAAATTTGCAACTATTGTAAGTAAAGGAATAGAAAAAGTAAAGACGAAATTCTTTAGTTTTTCATATGTTTAAAAAGAAAGGAAAAAATAAATAAAGTTTGGAAGTCATGAGTCCCAGTTGCTTTCACTCAAGAAACTTCTTATTTTGCCTTGCTCCTGAAATGGAGGAGAGGCATCAAGGCTGGAGGCAGCAGGATTTATTTTATGTTTCTTTGTACATTTTGTTTAAAATCACTTGGTGTGGCAGGTTCTCTGTCCTCACAAGAGCACTGGATGATCCTTCAGCATCTCATCAGGGCTTAAAGGCTTAATGGCAGAAATCCATGGCCAGTCAATCACTCCTCTGGGAGAGAAAGAACGCCTGAAGCAGACAGCAGTGAGCCACAAGCAAGCAAGCAAACCTTCCAACCGCCAACCTCAGGGGTTCCACAGAATGCATCTTCTCCCAGCTGCCATCTTTACTTTTATACTTTATACCAGTGAGACATAGATAATTCCAAATATAATCAGTACAATCACCTTAATTATATTTTACCTATAAATAAAATATTCAGCTTTAACATATTGTTGCAAATTGGAACCTATCTGGGCCTTCTGCTAAAATGTCATAAAGTAAATTATCTTTCATTTCTTCCCTCTCTTCCTTCAAAAAGTATCTCCAATTTTATAGAAAGCAGAGAATGAGTAAAAATTGATATTGTTGAAGGAACTGGTTGTTTGCTCAATGAAACAAAAATCTCCTCCTGAGATGTCCTGGATCTAGCCAGCAAATCAGGAACTATATCGTGATTAACTATATATTCTTATTCATATTTTGGTGTGACAGAAGCACATATTAGTTTGCCAGTGTATAAAAAAAGTACTGGGGAATCTTCTTCAGGTTTCAGTGAACAATAAACCTCAATAAACCAGGCAGGATAAAGATCCTACCCATCTCATACAATCTTGATATCCACTCTATCAGAGATCTGATAAAACTAGATACCCTCTGTCAGAACTTTCCCTGAGAATGGTAATAAATATCTCTCTAGGAAAGCAAGCATGCATTCATGGGCTTTGCAGAGAAAGATTCAAGGATTAGACTCAAATTGATAAATGCAAAAGAAACAGTTGTGATAATGAAGATCAGTTACTATAGAATCTAAGAATTTAGCCAAACCATATCTATACCAGCCCTGGATTTAAATTTGTGTTTCTTTCTCCTGCCTTTATGTATTAACATATTTTTTGCTCTTCCATGTGCTTCAGTGTATAGTCATGGAGGCCATGACCACAGAAATGTCTGCAGACAATGCTGGCTCCCTCAGCTAAGAAACAGAGATGAGCACCTAGAGTCCTTTTGTTGTTAGTTGCAAAGTCGTCCTTTTGTTGTTAGTTGCAAAGTCGTGTCTGACCCATCGCAACCCCATGGACAATGTTCCTCCAGGCCTTCCTGTCCTCTATCATAGAGTCCTTTACCTTAATCTTTATATTTTTTGTTGCCTGTTTCTTAACCTTGAATATTGAGGGCATCTGCAGAGAGGTGTTTTTTTTATTTTATTAAAACAAGTTTTATTAGTTTTCAAAACACACAAGTCATCATTATCCATTACATGTTTAACCTTTTTCCATTATAAATTTAACAAGTCAGATAAACTATAATTCTGTTTTAAACCATTTCCATATAAACATACAAAAATCTCTTATCCAATTTCCCTTTATTTCTCTTTACTCTTATTCAATTTTATTATTATTATTTCATCTATTTCTTTCTGACTTAGTTACCATTATTCTCATTCTATATTTCTACAAGGTTTTATTAATTCTCCCCAAAAAAAAACAACATATACACACAACACACAAAACATAAAAAAGATCTTTTTGGAAAGTAACTTGGACCCAGGTATCTCTCTTTTCATGGACTTCAATTATATTCATGCTCATCTTACATATCATTACTTATTTTATTTACCATTCTAAGTCTTCTATATTAACTTCTCCACATATTTCACTCTTCTTAATTCTATCTTAATTAATCATCTTAATTTGAGTCATTATATTTATATCTTTTGTCCATTCTCTATTGTACCTTTATCTCATTCCTTTTAAAAAGAAAGAAATTTCTCCTGAAATCACTAATCAGAGTATGATGCCTTTCTATCTCCCCACTAAATTAATCAAATTAATCTTTAAAATACCCAATCCGATTTTGCTTGGTACATTCTAACTGAATAATACATCCAAAACAATTAAATACATAGTTAAACAATAGATCTAAATATTAAAAACAAAATACTATAATGAAAGTTTTATAATAACATCAATACCATAATCTTATTAAACTCTTTAATTAAAGTTTAATGTTCTAAATCTCCCCTCATATTATATTTTCAAACCAATCATTATTAACATTTCAACATTTTAATCTCTTATCAACTCTCAAGCCATTTAAATTTTCTATTTCTAATACAATACTACAATATCATCTTATGTACCTTGCAAAATCTCTTTGAAGAAATTATACTTATCCTTTATCCTAAAAAAATTTCTTTTTCCCATTTAATTTCAAAACTTTGTAGCTTTTCTCCACCTTTTCCCTTTCTTTCTTCTCCCAACAAACCTTTCTACCCCCTTCTTCTAGCCTCTGCCTTACTGGCTTCCCTTCTCTGTCGTATTCCTCTTCCCTTTTGTTTACCATCCTTATATTGATTTTGCACCTTGTTTTTCCCTTTCTTAAATGTTTTTTTAAATCTTAAGTCCTTTATTTCTCTTCTTTTCCCTCTTCCTTCCCTCTTGGTCGAGTTCTGAGATTTATTAAAGATGGCTTCCTCTCTTTGTTCTTCTTCTGCTGTCTTCATCTGTTGCAATGTTTGTTGATAGTTAATGAACGCCATTTCCAAAAAAAGGCAGGCTTCTTTCAAACCAGCTTTACCATTTTGTTTTGCTTGCTCATAATCTTTTCTCAGTTCCTCGATAGAAGAAGCCATTATAAATCTTTTCTTTTCTTTTCTCTTACAACAGTCAGAATATTCCAAAGGAAAAATAAGACAATCCCAAAGTTATCAGTCAGCCCAAACCAAGACAGAGTTCCCACTCTCTCCTCCTAGGGTAGTATCAATTAGAGAAAAAGAAAGTCCAAATCTGTTTCTTAAAATCTTATTGCAATATATTTTAGTCTTTCAATCCTTAAGGCATCTCCTCCAACAAAATCTTAGCATACAAATATTTTTTTTTTAGTCCTCTCTTTTCCCACTCATCGCTTAAAGCCAGTTTTCACCTAAAAAAAAATAGGTTTCTTAATATTCACTTTTTATTCCGTAAAAAAAGAGGGTAAGCTATCCTTTCAGCACCATTAAACTGCCGCTTTTTCCTCTTCTCAAGGTATCGTTCAGAAAGTCGTACTTTTCAGGAATTTTGTCAAATATGTCTTAGAGTCCTAGGAACCAAGAAAAACTTTCTCCTCTCAAGCACTTTCTCCACTTCCTCCTGCGCATTCTTACCCGGCTGCCAGCTTCTTTGTGGCGGCCATTACGGTTTCGCCGCTGCACCGTCCTGGGAAAAGGAGGTTCTGTCGGCCGGGAGGGGTCTGCAACACCCCAAACCCTTCTCCGGATCCCCTACCTTCAGCTGCCCCTGCAGGGCAGCCTAGCTCCGTACCCGTCTGAGTCGGAGTCCCAAAAACGGCTAGCGCGGCAGGGATCGCGCAGCCGCAAATCCTGCCGCCATGGCCGACAAACCGGACAATGCTGGCTCCCTCAGCTAAGAAACAGAGATGAGCACCTAGAGTCCTTTTGTTGTTAGTTGCAAAGTCGTCCTTTTGTTGTTAGTTGCAAAGTCGTGTCTGACCCATCGCAACCCCATGGACAATGTTCCTCCAGGCCTTCCTGTCCTCTATCATAGAGTCCTTTACCTTAATCTTTATATTTTTTGTTGCCTGTTTCTTAACCTTGAATATTGAGGGCATCTGCAGAGAGTTTTGATAACTGTTGGTCTAGTCTCAAACTCTTTACTTATGGCCTTGCTCAGCCAAGATATTCTTTATAAATGTAGATATATATGGATTTTGCTTTCAGATGTTGAAAACAACTTCCTTTGCTGTTTTAAAAGGTCTTTTGAATATATCTAGTGTCACCTTCTACAACAAAGTGGGTCAATGGAAAGGATATATGATGGGTGTGTTTTTTAATGCGTGGATATAAGTAGTCTGAGCTTTTCCCAATTCCATCTCCTTATAAATATTCTTTTTAAATTGATTTCCACATTATCTCTGTTGCATCCTACTTACCACATGGTGGCTAAGAGAGCTAAGCTCCTGCCCCCTCTTTCCTTAAATTTGTCCAGGAATTCAATCCCAGGAAGAATTTGACCTATTGCAATAGAAGATCAATCTGTAATCTAGACTTTATCTATTTTCATTTCATAGCTTTATTCTTAGAAACCACATACACGGATCTTCTCCAGGACAATTTGTCCCTAACCTGGCCTGTTCAGGTCATCCAATAGGACACTCATTCCAAGGTCCTTACCCTATCAACTGCTAGCCCGTGATATATTTCTTCACTGCTACTTCATTTATTGTTGTTGTTTTTTTTTGAATTTTTTTTTATTGTTTTAACAACAAACAAAAACACATAAAACACAAGACCTAAAACATAAAAGCATCATCATCCTTCATAAATTTACAAACAGTGTATCGGTTGGTTTACCACTTTTTTGTGTGCATCCATTTCATAGTCTCCATTTTAGTTGTGTTACAAAATAGCTCATATTATCAATCAACAATTATATAGCCTGATATCATTATTGAACAATCATTCGACTATAATTTTATTAATTCATACTTTAACGAGATAACTATGGTTTACTTAATTTATTTTATAGCAAATCATAAAGTCATACCAAGTCTATCGTAATAAAATTTTATAAAGATACTATCAAAGAAAAAGAAGTTTATATTCATTATTTCCTAAGTTTCTAAATATTCTATTATTATATTTTATTATCTAACCATTGATAGAAAAGGTCCCAAACTTCATAGAATTGTTGCTACTTCATTTATTGTTGATAGCTTGATCCTAAAAGGCAGAAGCTACTCCCCGTTTATTTAAGGATGGTTATTATAATTGTTATCAGTATGGTTATTAATATGGTCTTTTTATATTTAATCTTAGCCCATTTTTTACTGTATTCCTTTTATTATTAGAACTTCTAAATCATTTCCATTTTCAGTTGTTAGAGTAGTCTCATAAGCACAGAGCCGTTTACTGGTGTTTTTTTGCTCCAAATTCAAAATCATATTCATCTTCTTCCAGTTTATTTTCTTTCAACATACATTTAGCATACACATTGAATGAATGGAGAATACAGCCTTCACTCACTTATTTTTACAGCCTTCACTCACTTTTTTTTTACCTAAAGCCAATCTTTCTGCAATGAAGACAATGATATTTTAAAACATATTCCAGGCCTTTCTGTAATCATCGAAGTACATGCTAACTCTTTTGTATTCTTTGGCTTTCTCAGTTGAGCAATTAGCAATAATGGTTCTTGTTCCTTGGCCTTTTCTAAAACTAGGTTGAGCATTTGATATCTTCCTTTTCATTTACAGCTTGAATCTGCATTAGATGATCATGCCAGAAATAGTCCTCCTTGTTTGGGTAGAATTGTGTGATCAGTGAGCTCTTCTTAAATTCCTAAAAACCTAGGCTATGTGTCTGTGTTTAAAATAGATTTCTTATCATCATACAAAAATGTCTGCTACACTTCTAAGAATCTTAGCTTATGCATCTATTTTTCAATAGATATCTTGAACTCATTCAGAAAAATCATAAAAATACAGTGATAAGCTTGTCTGAAAATCACAGAAATGTAATTAGACAATTTTAATCAAAACCTCCAAATTGGCTGACTTTGTTCTAAAAGTTTCCTTATTAACTTTAAGGCTTTTGTCAATTAAAGACTAACATCAAAAGTAATCCCATTTATCCTCACAAAAATACATAACCTAAGTAGAGAAATCATGATTGACCCAAAATTATGTAAGAAGTTTAATGATGAACAGATTTCAATCAAGTGTTTTTGGATAAAATCCACTACATTATTCCCACATACACACAGTATCCTCCCCACGTTCACCCATTATTGTGAGTTATACAGGTTGCTCTGGGGCTCTTCTTAGTATGGCTCAATTAGAGTTTCCCATTACATGGAAGAATTTGGTGGTTAATAAATTGATGCACTCCTAGTCTTCTGACCTCTTTATTCTTGTAGTGCACATGAGGATAATTTGAACTTTCCCTTACTTCACCACTTAAATGGCAATGTTTGATAGTTATTGAACTTGCAGCAGGTTGTTACATAGCCTTAATATGATAGTACCTTAATAAACATACTTAAAATAAAAGAAAACCAGTAGATGTGTGAAAGCTGCAGACAAAATGAGTTTAGGACAATTTAGATTTTGTTAAAAAAATAGAGAGAGAGAGAGAGAGAGAGAGAGAGAGAGAGAGATTTAAAAAATGCATAACTAAGAAGAGGCTTTTTTAAAGCACAGGCAAGGATAGCTATGGTAGAAAAGCAGTGAGCTTCTAAAAGCACACCCTCATATCCAAATCATGATGTACAAGCTAGCATTCTCTTAGCACATTTTGATAATAGTTTAATCCCACATTTTCCTTGTTTAAAGGAAGTGCATATGAGCCTTAATGCACTTCAATATTCATACATGTTACATATTTAGTTGTTTTTTTAGACTGATTAAAAATCACAGATCTATGATCTTGTCATCTGAACCAAGACAAATCTACTAGAAATCCAAAACATGACATTTTCTCCTGTCTTCTTTTGTTTTATTTTATTTTGTACTTTCTCCAGGGTTTATCCCCCGGTCCCCATTTCCTGGATACCTTTTAGGCATATAAATCAACCTGATAATAGTAAAATTTAGTGTGTGGAATGGATTAATCAAAACCTAAAATCACATTTCCACATTGATGAAGACATTTTCTGTTATAAACAATGCATGCTCCCAAAGCGTCCTCTGCTGGTCAGGATGCAAAGCCCGTAATGTGAATGCTATTTAAGGTGCTATGATAGAAAATAAAATGTATTATTGCTTTGTTGTTTTTGTTACTAACCTACATTATTCACTCTAAAAATTCATTGATAAGGGGACCAAATTTGATTTATAGGTTGTTAGTTATGTTTATAGATACTCTGAATAATATCCTCCTCAACAATGAGAATAATACCCTGCCTGTGAGAATACAGATTCAAAGTGTATCTGCATTAATACTTAAGACTATCTTATCTGTTATGGAATTCCATAACTATGAATTGCATAGTTAGTTCTAGTTTCAACCCACAAATGTATAAATAAAATAGAAGATGGCATGTTAACATTTCATGCTATGTTAATAAATTTATAACAAATAATTATGTTGGCTTCACTGCTGGCACTATGTCACATCAGAAACTGCCAACCAGCTAATCAGTGCACTGGGCATCATGGTTGAGCTCTGCTTTCAATTGTGTTTCAAAATTCAGAAAATTTCATGAACCAGAACAAGTCAGTTTTAACACGCCACTGATTGTGTGTATGTGTACTATATGCATAGCAGAGGTTGTTTTATTACATTTTTAAAGTTGTATGTGTTGTCATGAATTTGCAATACTGTAATGGGACTAAGGATCTCAACAGAATGTGGTCTATTAGGCTGTTAGAGTTAAGTTACTTTCTTTCAGAACATTTGTTTTGATTGTTATACAGGGAAAGCTATACCTTTCGTATTTCTTTATGATTGTGCATGGATTTGACCACCTGATGAAATTCCAGAGGAGCATTGCTACTCTTATTTTTAGCAAACAAGTAGTAATGTTGTTGAATCTGCCAGGCACATGGTAGATTCTTAGGTCTCTCTCCCTCCCTCCCTCTCCATCCACCCCCTCTCTCTTTCTCTCTCTTTCCGTTCTCCCTTCCCCCCTCTCCATTGTTTTTCTTTTTCTTTTTTATCTTTCAGATATGAACTCCTTCATAATCCCCTGTGAGGAAGAAGAGGAGGAGGAAGAAGAAGAGGAGGAAGAAGAAGAGAACGAAAAGGACTACCATAATACTGACAAAGAAGAGGCCTATGATGACATAGAGAGTTTTGATATCCCAAGTGTAACATTTAATCAGGATTCCAGTTTAGATCTGGATAAAGAGGAGACCATGGCGCAAGGCAAAGAGGGCATTTATGAAGTTCTTCCAGGTGAGCCATTTGAGTTAGGAATACTGAAGTTTTAGTTGATCCTTTCAGTTTTATGTTATTTTCAGAATACAGCATGAAAACAGAAGTATAATCATTTATTTGTTTATTTGTTTGCTTATTTATTTATTTGATTTGTCAATCGCTTACAAGATAATAGTTATAAGTATAAACATGAGTAAGAATACAGGAAATAGGTACAAATAAATGGGGACAATAGGACTGGGATGGTAGGCACAATTATGCATTTATGCGCTCCCCTTACAAACCTCTTAAGTATAATCAGGAGAATTCTATGAAACAAGCTTTCAGTCTCCCATTTGAAAAATACATCTAAAATTGTTTTGACTATTTGCAGATCAAGTATCAAGATCATCCCAATCTCAAGTTCCACACAATTCATTCCAAAAACAAGCATCCTCTCCCTGTGTTTATTAAAATAAAAAGTAAATTGTTAAAATGTTCCCTCTCCTGATGTTCATGTATTTCTGCAGATATAATCTATGAATGTTTATCCATTGCTTTGTAAAAACATACCATAGGTAAATAGAGGAAATATTTTTCAATGCAGAAATGTAAGGGCTTACAAATATAAATAATTACACTGAAAACCCTCCAATGCTCTCCCATCGGGATAGCAAATCTCTACTGTCTTTCAAAACCCAACATGTACTATTGCTATGTCTCAAGGATGCTTTTTCAAAAGGCAGCTATACTGCGGGGGTGGGGGGTTGAGAAGATGTTTTGCTTCTCATTCAAGAAGCTTCATTGGTTCTGGCAGGATGATACAGATGATGGAAAGATTAGTTCTGACAGGATAAGGGGAGGGGGAGGGCGGGTTTGGAAGGATCATATTTTTTTTTGCAGTCATCTGGTCATTAGCACTCTCTCTGAGAGCTCTTTAAGCCACTTGGGTTTATCTGTGCTCTCAGGGTCACACATATCAGAGTGCAAATGTGGTTTGAAACTTCTTAAAACTGTTGTGAAAGGACTGCATTGTAGACAGGAGATAGGTGGTGTCTTATTCTTCCTCTCTTTTGAGAGAGAACTGCTCAGTGTTAACGTAAATGGCCTTTTTTACCCTTCTTTCAAGCCAATGGTTATCTTTATCCAAAAAGTGGACGTTCTCAATCTGTGGAAACTGAGTATCTCCACTGACATTTGCTATACCACTACTTCTCCATTTGGTATTTTCTCCTAATTTTGCCAATGTGTTGCTAAGATGGGAGTCCAAAAGGTAGAAATTAATGTGATAAGTATCTATGCCAATGGGAGGAGAAACATGAAGCCATATGTTACTGTTTCTGAAGCTGCACTTTCAGGGCTGAAAGAGCATGTCTCTGTTCAAGAATAAAAAAGAAATGTTGTTACAAGGATAGGTCATGTTCTTAAATTCCCAGTGTTGATGTCATATGATTGGCAGGATGGAGTTCATATGGCCCCAGTGCCAAAATATTAATACTAAGGCTTAACTGTTCTTTGGAAGGCCTCTGGAAAGACTGTGTTGCTCCAGAGGGGAAGACATACTTTGTCCTCACACAAATTCAATATCATTTTATTGTAAAAAAAAAAAAAAGGTTTCAGATTAGGGATTTTAAAAACCGAGATTCATGAGATACTGAATTCTGTGAAGTTTATTTGTATCAATATCTGGTAGACTCAACAAATAAATGGAACTCTTGGGGTAAGCAACACATAGAGACATAGATATATATGTACAAATGAGTAATGTCTTTATAAGCAAAGGCAATTCTGAAACCAAGGCACTAAAAATCTGAAGAATAATACAGGAGTTAATTTTCTTAAAAGGAAGAAAGTTACCTTTACAATCTTTGTTTTTACATTGTGGGAGCAGAACTTATTTGAAATAATAGATCGTTAAATTAGGCAACAAAACAATTGATCATACATCAATTAAATAAGAGAGCTTTTTGCCTCTTTTGTCTCAAAATCTGTTATAAATAATTCTTCTGCCCCTTCTGCTACTTCTGATTGCTGTTACATTTCAAACACAAGAGAGAGAGATTTCTAGGTCGTTAAGGAAAACATTCCCTGTCATTGAAGCTACTTCATCAATTCCCTGATTACTCATTAGGCTATAAGGTGAAATCATAATGATAGGTTTATTCATGCTAATCAGCACACAACCAAATTCATAGGAATGTTCATTCATTTTTCTCACTGTTAAAATGAGGGGACCAACCTGAGACAATAGGACTAGCTTTCAGGCCTTGGCAGCATTCCTTTCTGTCATTCCCAATCCTTCAGACATGATGCAGAGTCACTGCCACAAAGTTCACATGCTCATATCTTTTTTTGTGCGTGTAACACAGCCACACAAAAGGATCTAGACATGCTCTTCATTTATGAAATACCCCTGCTCTTCCTAAATGAGGACTCCAGGATCAATATGGAAAGTCTATTTTGAAGCTCCTTGGGGGTTATAACTTCTTCTTTGTAAAGGTATTTATTGAAATAAAAGAAAATAAGAAAGACAGCAACCATATGAGAAAAATAATATTTTGTTAGGGCTGTAATGGATCCAGACTCCTTGTACCTACCAACTCTTTGCAAAGTCTGAAGTATCTGGTATACAAATCACTGCACATACTGCAAAAGAGAAACCCAAGCCACACATTGCCAAACTCCATGGCCTCCTCAGACAAATATTTTGGGCAACAATAGCAATTCGATAAGGATAGAGAATCTGGCAACCTCATTTCTGAGACCCAGGGACTAGCTTTCAGGCCTTGGCAGCATTCCTTTCTGTCATTCCCAATCCTTCAGACATGATGCAGAGTCACTGCCACAAAGTTCACAAGAGTACTGCATCTTTGAATTGAATACCAGAGAATGGGGAGATGGAAAAGAACCAAGCTTTTCTGAATACTGATTTATGTAAAAGTAATAGATCATTATCTTCTTCATCTAGCTCCTTTTCAATGACTCATGTTTCTCAGAGGATTTTCTCCCTCTCCCCGAGGCCATAACTAGAAAAAGAAAGAAAGAGAGAGAGATTCTAAGTGCTATCAACATCTAAAGAAGACAAGTTAGAAAAAGCTTTAGAAAATCTTTCAAAGAGAATTCTTTCCCAGTGCAAAAGATAATTAATAGAGAAGGATAATGGACTTTTGTCCTTTAGATATTCTACACTTCATAGGTTAGGATTTTCCAATTCTGCATAAATATTAATATCTATATATCAAACTATGTTAAAAGAAGGGCCACACGCTTTACAGTATCTTTGCCAGAATCTTTTTTTAATAATTGCAACACAGAAAAAACATTTTTTTCCAGGATATTACTTTACCATCTGATGCAAGCTTCAGAAGAAAGATTCTGGGGGGGAAATTGGTTACTTCCATCCTGTATTTGAGTCTTTAAGTCATGAACCACCTTTGGAAATAGAAAAATTATTGTGAACATCATTTTCTATTCTTACCTTATTCTTGGTTCATTCTTATAAGAGAAAAATTACTATTCAACAGTTTATTTATTTACTTCCTTAGTTAGAGTCCTCAGTTTGAAATTTTCTGTTCATTCTATGGAAATACTAGCTATTTTAAATTCAGGAATGACCTCAGTGAGATTTGATAAATAAAAGCATAGACACTTCTTTCCCTGCTTTTTTTTACAGGGAAAATACTATACTTTCTGAGGTCAGCAATCTAACTGACACATCAATATTTAATAATTCAATGCCCGTAAACCTATCTTTCTAACAGTTGTACCCTAGAATTAATAAGTAGTAGCAAACCTGACATCTCTTCAAGAATAGCATGGTGTAAAGCACTCAACTATCTGATTGTCAAGCACGTGCATGGAGTTTCACATCAGCAATATATGCATGTGGAGGATAAAGCTGTGGATAGTAACATTTCACACCAATCTTTATTTCACAATCAAATTACTTTATTTACTGGGACAAGAGATAACCTAGCAAAACTTTAAAAATAAAATACTCTAAAGATGCTCAGAAGCACTCAGTTTGTTAATCTCTCATACATGCCAGCTCAGATTTAGGTTTAAAGAAAGTCTGGTAGTTGTGGCAAATTAAATCCCTCCCATGATCTGATTGAAGAAGATTTCTTATCCCTCTCCTCAACGCACTTTCTTTCGTAACCTATCCACCCTCTTTTCAACTTGGACATTCTAAAGACATTTTGAAGCCACATCTTCATGCTGTTTACAACTGCACAGTCCTTCCATTCATACAGTATATCCCTTCCCCCAAGTCGCCAACTAAATATACTGAAGTAGGCCTGCATTTGGGGCAGATCCTCCAAGGAGCTGTGTTTTAATGTTGCAATTTGATTCAATTTTCCACTCTATAAAATTACCCATCATTGTTCGTTGCTTCCTAACAGACACCTTCACTCTTAATTTAACAATCCTATCGAATTCTGCCTTGGAAATTGGAAAAATTTATCACCTGTGAAATTTTATTTTTCCTTGGTTGTATCTGTTTTTGTAAAACTTCATTAGTGACGATGACTTGCTGAGGAAATTATCTTTCTGACTCTCTCCTTCTTCTAAGCAGTTCATTCTGTTCCATTCTTAAAAAAAAAACCACTCAAACACAACTGAGAATTTTATTTGCATAATAAAAAGGATGCCATACAAAGTTGGAAACAAATAAAAATGTATCTGCTGAGTTTTGGGGGTTTCTGCAATAGATCAGACCAATGGCTCATTTTAAATTTCATCCTTTCTTCTGATGACTAACTAGGTATATTCATGGTAGGATGGCAATTTCCAGGCTCTGCTTAGCCCCTTGTCATAGCCAGTAAATACTAAGCAAGTAGATTTTACCTGGGCAGTTTATCAGTCTGCTGTTCTCTGTATTCATGCAGCTCTTGAATGGTGACTGTTAGATCAGGTACAAAAGAGACACGAGACCAGTGCACTTCAAGCTCTTTATTTTATGTTAAGATCTGTACAAGATCTTGGAGCCACGGCAGCCCTTCATATAGGGATTGCTCGCGGCTCGTCGGCCAATGACAGCACTTTGAATCTCCCGCGATCGGCTCGGCCAATCGCGGTTGATTCTAAGTGAGCCAATCACGGTTGTTGAGTTGGCCAATCAGAATGTAGTTCGTATGGACCAATCAGACTTTACCTTTTGGAGTATGTTAATACAGAACAGTGACCATTTCAAAATCCTGTGGCAATGAGTTTGAGACTGCTTGAAAATCCTGTCTTACCTATACACTACTAAAACTCTTATCCTGTCCTTCAATTGGATGAAATGGTACATGATATGGCAACCATTTTTGAAACCTAATTCTTCAAGAGAGCTAGCTTGGATACAGAATGTATCCAAAATCCGGGACCCATGTCTCCTAAGGAAATGAAATTTGGGAAAGTTGTAGCTGATTCAGTGCTACTGGCTAATGCTGCACTGCTGAGCTACTGCTGTGATCACATGAACTTATTCTCAATATTTTTGACAGTTTCCCAAGCAGTCTTGCATTCCCTTGCTCCCTTTCTCACCCAGCAGCAGTCACTTACCTGCTTGCTGGATAAGATAGGGAAGGGAAGGGGAAAGGAAAGAGGAACAAGAAGGAAGCAACTATCACACTCCCTTCCTGGCCCATGGCACCCCCTCACTACTTCTCCAATCTGTGCTATCCAAAGCACTCTCCCCATTCTCCACTGCCCTCCTGCCTGATCACGCAGGATCTTTTCCTTATCCCTATATATCCAATCTGATCGACCCTGCCCCTCATATACCTTCTGTGTCCCATACCTGATATCTCTTGTTTGTCCTCTTCCCAACCCACACTGTTCACCATATACCTTCTCTGCTCATGAGCACCTCTTTGATAACCTTCCCAAACGGTGCTATTACCTCATGTGCTGTCCCTGACCTGCACAGCACCTCTTGCACATTTCCAAGCACTCCCAGGCATCCTTCTCAACCCACACCACCCCTGGCATGCCATCCCCACCTGGCATGGCAAGGTAACTCCCATGCATTCTTCTTCTCCCATGCTCTTGCGCACCCATCTGCACAGCATCTCTCATGCATCCCTGGGCTACCATTTGTGACCTAAACCACATCCTGTACTCTCCTTGACTCACACAGCATCTCTGGTATACACCCACATAGTCTTTCCAATTCACATGGCACCGCTTGCAGACCCCCATGTATAATTTTTGATGCATGATTCCACACACACCCTCACTTCCTTCCCAACCTAGAGTGGCCACTTACCTGGCTGCTAGCCTTAGGATTGCAACTGCTGATTTCTTGCATTGAAAGTAAACGGGGAAACTAGCAGTGGTTTGAGGAAGGAAGGAAGGTGCTCAAGGAAAAAGGAAGATTAAGATTTCCAATATTCTATAAGGTTGAAACACACAGCAGTAGATGATGATTGGGGTGATGAAATAATGATTAGTAGTGTATATATCCAGCATACATAATTTTAAAAATAGACATGATTTCAATAATAAAAATAAAACATATCTAAAGTACCTATATAAAAATTAGGAACATTAGCTATATTAAACAAATATTCCAGCATCCATGAAACAACCTTAGAATATTCCAGCCTTTCACGCCAACTGGAATGCAGTAGCAAAATTTTACTGGTTTTCTTAATGACAAAAGGACAGACATTCAGAATGCCGAGAGATGCTATTTCCAGAAGAAAGGCAATTATTTTTTTTAATAATAAATGATTTTAATAAATACATTTAACAAATTTAATCAATCAATAAATAAATATTTCACCACCTTGGGTTATTTATTAAAATAATAAAGGTAGGATGGAAATAAATAAACAGCTGCAGAGACTCACTTCCATGGTCCTTTTTGGTGAGTTTCCTAAGGGAGTGGACATAGAGCTTTTCATTCAGATGTTCCTGGATGGTCAGTTGTAATTAAGCATAGGCTACCTACATCTGGAGTCCTATAACTATCTTAACTATTAGGCCACCCCATCCACACCTCTAGATTGTTTATTCTTCAACAGCCCCATCTCATTTATCTTAAAAATAAATGGTGTTCTGCAATTAATTTTTGCCTGTAACTGTGTTCAAACTCTCATACTTTCCACCCCTATTTCCTATTTGAACTTATTTCATACAATTCATCAACATGTGAACCTTATTGGATAACTATAAGTTATAAGCTCTATCTGTACAGTGTCTGTTACATTAGTTTGAAAACAAAAATATTGTGACATATGTTTTCAGGTTTTCTTGTCTCTCACTACCAATATAGATCTGCCTTTACCAAAAAGATTGGAGTTCATATGAGGATTCTATTTTTCTGGCAGGAATTGTATAAACTGAGCAGTTTATATAATGAAATTCATATCTTTAAACTGTTACTAGTTCACCTAAGCTCCCTGATCTGTACTTAAGCAAGAGCGAAGCAAGCAGAATCCACTTTGATAAATGGAAAGGTTTCTCTGAATTGGTGACTGCTTGTTTCTGCCATTTTTGCCCAGCATTTTTATAGTGCCTTGGAGGGTATTAGCAATTTTTTTCAACTTCCAGGTAGATACTAGACCAGTTAACACTTTAGTGATTACAACTTCTAGGAGAGAAGTGTGACTGAATTTCTTCCAGAAAGTCTACATCCATCATGAATTTTTGAGGCATGTAACTGGGAAATCCTGGCATTTAATTGCAATGCCATGGTTTCAGTTGTAATACTGCACTTTGCCTTAGATTCCATTATTTTAATCAACTGCAGTGCAGCTAAAGCCTGACTAGCTAATATCAGCTAAAACACTGGTGCAACAGTGTTAACTACAATACTAGACTACTGCAGTGCATTATATATAGGGTTGCTCTTGTATGTAACCTGAAACTCCAGTTAAATCAAAATGTGGAAGCCAATTTTATCCCTGGGGCTATTCGTACCATATTGTGCATGTTCTTAAATATTGGTTCTGGCTGTACATACTGTTGGTTTCCAGGCAAATATAAACTACTATTTTTCTCTTTTAAAACTAAATAGAGATGTGCAAAATGTTTTGAATTTGAAACATTTTGAACTCAAAACTTCATATTCAAATTGTGTTGTGCTGACTTACCAGAAGTCCTAACTATTTCAGAAGTGTTTCAAAGTCAAAATAGCCCTGTTTCTAACTTGGACATACTTTCAGAATACTTAGAGTCATGTCAAAACACTTTTAATAAAGTTAGAGTAACTGCTCAAAATAGAAACATTGTTTGAAGTAAGATGTTTGAAAGTCAAAATATCTCTGTTTCAAACTTCTGCACATACCATAACTAAGACCCAAGTTACCTGAAAAAGAATACCATTTTTGTGTCATTCCTTACTTTTTATTAAGGAGAGTTTGTCTTTGGGGAGCCACCAGCTTCTCTGATGAAGATTTTGGCTAGGTCTTTTCAGCTCTTCCAGATAATGAAAGATGTTTTGTGCAGCTTTCCAGGGACTACCATGTTTAGAGATCTTCAAGAGAGAATTAAAGACTTATGTTTCAGTCTAGTTTTTCATAATATTTAGCCATTTTAGACTAATTTAATATACAGCTTCTTTGCTTTTAATAACATTTTACATTTTAATAAAAGCTACCATGAAACATTAAGAGGGCAGTATTGAAATGAAATTAATAATAGTGAAAAGAATGTAAACTTTTCAACTATCCAGGCAATTTGTTGAAGAAACAGTACTATACAAAAGAAGAATTTTTTTATCCTATCTTGAAAAAAAACATAGAGCAATTGAATCATATGTAGGTTAAAAAGTACCTCTATTCAAATTGATTGGATACAAAGGAAAATCTGCTTGAGATCCTGGAGAGTTGCACCATTCATCTCAGTGGTAGTATTCTACCGGTTCGGCCTAGTTCAGCTGAACTGGTTACTGCAACGATCATCTGTGAGCGAACTGTTTCTCTCCGACAATCAGCTGCTAGGCCCTCCCACCTACCCCAGCTCTATACTGAACTTTATTTCCTGTTTTTCAACAACAGCTGCTTCGCATGGCACAACTGATTGCCACACGTCAGCTGTTTTACATACAGGGCTTGCAACAGAAGGTGAGTTGCAAATGCTGCACGTGTACAAAGCATGTGTTTGGTGTGCGTGCGAGCGTAAAGCACACACTCACACTGAACCAGTAGGGAAAAAATTTGAAACCCACAACTGATTCATCTCTCACATCAATAAACCTATTTTCCTGGTGCCATCTGCATGCAGGCCAAGCTGTGTGGTAAAAACAATAGGTTTAGTACATCCTATATATCAAACAAAAAATCCAAGACACATTTCTGAATCAAGTCATCAAGTCATCCAGTACCAGAACTAGAATATCCATTCTACTTCATGCACCACATATTCTACTATTCTACTTCCCTACATAATCTAGGGAAGATAAGTGAGTAATCCAGCAATGAGAAATCAATGGACTTTGGACTTTGTCTCTGTGTGACCCAGGTCTGTGTTGTTGCAATAAAACTGTACTGAAGCAGACCCAAATCACTGGTAGTCTTCACAAAGGCCTAGAACAGTTTGAAAGTTGCACTGTGTGATACAAATCAAAACACTAGCTCAAAATTATGGCTATAAAAGGCAAGATAAAACCATGAATATCAGGGCATTGAACAGAGCTTGTCTCATTTTCTCCCAAATCAAATAAGAATGAGTAACCTGAAGTTACTCCATGGCTGAATAGATTCCTATAGATGGTGTTTTATTTTTTATCCAAATTCAATATTCTAGGCATTGCTAATAAAAATGCATGCTCATTTTTTTGTGAATGTTGAGTCCAGGATTTGGTTCATGGAAACAATTATAGCCGCATCATGTTACATGCTAAAGCTTAAATTTGGGCTAACAAATCATAACTGCTGTTTTCATAGCAACAAAATAAACTATAATAAGCAAGCAAACAGGTTAAGCTTCATGTCATATTTTAGCTCATTGAGCATGCTCAGACTATGGTTCAGTTTTCATAATATGTTCAATCATTAATTGCCCAACCTAGCTGAGTATATTGTACAAACCCAACCTACTTTTCTATCCTTGCGTTAGTTTGACTGACTGTCTATGGAGATTTTCAATCATCCAGATCATGGTTATCCTAATGGTGCTTTTCGAAAAGGAAAAAAAAAATCAAATTGTCTTTTGGGAAATTACCTTTGAAATTGACTGCTTCTTCAC
Organism: Notechis scutatus; assembly: GCF_049901735.1. Classification (NCBI taxonomy): domain Eukaryota; kingdom Metazoa; phylum Chordata; class Lepidosauria; order Squamata; family Elapidae; genus Notechis; species Notechis scutatus. The sequence continues at coordinate 98,428,287 of NC_142025.1, read as the reverse complement.
AAAATGCCCAATTAATGGTTTTCTTACTACTTACAAATTGATTCTTTTAGCTGGAAAAGCCAGAGATTTCTGCAAATACACACAGAGCAAGCGCTTTACCAGTGATTTAGGTTTGCTTCAGTATAGGTTATGGTGTTTTATTGCATCAATACAGACCTGGGAAACACAAAGACAAAGTCCCAGCCTTGATTTCTCATTGCTGAATTACTCACTTATCATCCCTAAATGCCTTATAGTAGAATATGTGGTACTTGAAGTAGAATACTCTAGTTCTGGCACTAGGTGTCTTGATTCATTTTATTTACAAATGCAAACATCAATTGATGCTACAATCACTGAACTAGCCCAAAGGCTGACCAATATCACTGTAATCTATAGATGTATCACAGGAGCTAAGTTTGAGCCAAAAAGAGCTGAATCTAAAAATTCAGAATTTGACCTCTGGCTTTAAAAAAAAAAAAAAAAATTCGTGTAGCATTTTTAACCTATTTTTCAGCATGTAAATTCATAGCCACACATACTGAGAAAGATGGGGAGAATAGCCTACAGGAATGAATAATATAGTAGATCTTGTCCTCATAAATCAATCAATCAATACATACAATCAATGGCATGGGGGATGGAAGAGAATAGGGCAAATACTAATTGAACTGGAGAGGACATATTCCTCCCAAAATCCTGCTGGATCACTTCTGTAAAAGAGTAGAGGCCAGGGAGAGACATCACAATGCTGATGGCCATGAAGAATTTTGATGGAACATGAAACATGATATTGGGATTGAGGACACATTTCATGCCCTTATGCTCTGCTTCAAGATCTGGTCGTTGGAGCTTCAGTGACCCTAGTTTTTGTCATCTGCTGCTGAATGCCAGATCAGTCTGCATTATCAATTGATTACATCTCTAATATAATTATGGATGAGAGGGCCAATCTGGCATGCATTACCAAGACCTGGTTGGGTGCAGAGAAAGTACTTTCTAGAACTGTTTTGATAGAGAGAAAAAAATGGAGAAAGTGGTAGGATTCTTTTTTTTTTTACTACCGGTGTGGCTTGGTGAGCGTGGCAGGGGAAGGATACTGTGAAATCTCCAATCAGAGATAGTATTTGCCGATTCTCCGAACTATTCAAATTTCTGCTACCGGTTCTCCAAAACTGATCAGAACCTGCTGAATACCACCTCTGATTAATATGTATCTTGCCTGAAACTCCTAGAGGTAAGGTGGCAAATAAACTAACCAATTATAATAAATAAAAGTATCTTCCTACTATCCTTATTCTATTTCCAAAAAGAAGATAAATATATTGAGGGTTTTTTAAAGCAAAATCTGGGTCCTTTTGGGGCTGGGGACTTAGACATACCAAATAGACCCATTAGGAAGGCTTTGCTAATGTGGATGGAACAACAGCCTAAAATGGGTAAAGGAGCATTCCATTTCCAGTAAACCAGAGAAAAAAGTGAGACACAGGAGTCTCCTTGGGGGAATGTCTGGAGTTCACTCTGCTACACAGCTCTGCCAAGCAATGTGAGCTGCTGGACTGGGAGTAAGTGAGGACCAAATACATACTGCACTAATGTTGACGGGTGTGGGGGGGACTTGCTGGTCAGTATTTTGTAGCAGAGTGCCAGAGATTCTAGGGTTTAAGTTACAAACCTTTTATCTTGAGACCTAATTCAGTGTTCTTTCTGAGACTGTCTGTATAGTATTGGATCCTGTGGTTAGCAGGCTAGATAAAACCTCTGAATTAGCCAAGTATTTCCGTTTGTTTTACAGATATGGGAAATGCAAATGCTTTTTCCTCCACCTTTCTTATAAAATAAGTTATATTACCTCTATTTAGAAGAATTATATGTACTCACGTTTTTGGACTATTTTCAGGACTCAGTTATTGAATCCATCAAATAGTTTCCAAAGCCTAGTGTAAATATTAAGAGTCTGGCATTGTTCCTTTGCTTGATTAACAAGATGGTATTTTTGCTTGTTTTGCTTTTGACTTTAGTTACTGACCCGAAAGACCCCAAAAAGGGAATATTCTGTCCAAGATTCATTGTAAATTTGTACAATATCCTTTTGGCTCTGGAAGTGTCCCACAATCTGATTCAGCATCAGTTGATTATACTTTGAGCAGCTAACAACTGAGTCCCCTTTTCCATCAATTTTCCAGTCTGTGCAGCCACTTTTATAGTTGCTCGTAATGCCCTGGATCAATGTTATATCGCTTTGTGACATTCAGAATTACTTTATTTAACTTCTTGGTCCTTATCAAAAGTGGGTTGTTGCTATCTCCTCATATGAATCTCTTCTCCGCATATATAGGAAATATTGGGAACACCAGGATGGGGGATAGTACCACATGAACAAGCCCTATCCATAAAAGACCTCGAGGAAACCACTTATACTCAAGTTACTGAATAATGCTCCCTGCATTTTGTAAAATCTCAAATTTTTTAAATTAGTATTTTTATAACAAAAGTGTTTGAATTTCAGTGATGCTTTAAATCATGTTCAAATCTTATCAGTACATTTCTGATTGAAAAAGGCTCTCTTACTGTAAAGTAGTAAGCCTTTGCCAAAAGGAAGCCATTCAAAGGGATTGAACTACAACTCCCATAACTCTCTATCAGTACCATCAGCCATAATGGCTGAGGATTATGAGAAATTGTTGAGCTTTAAAAGAATGGCCAAAACTGCTTGGTTTGTTTCTTGCCGGTTAGCTCTCTACAAATACCTCCCAGATATCTCTGTTAATTGCCTTGAATTTCATGGAGAAAGGACATGATGTAAAACACAGAATGTAAATGAAAAATGTACAGAGAGGACATGTTGAAAACTGGGAACAGAATCCAGTGAGACATTATCTATAAGATGAATTAAAACAATATGAACTGAGGCAAATTTCTTGTTACATTGGCAAAAGAAGGCATTAGGATTACAATTAGTTTGCTGCTCATTGGGTATAACTGTTCTGGCCTTGTTGGTTATGAGTCATTCTTAATGCTTTTAGGAATCTGAGAGCAACACGGCTGAGTTTTTTTTCTTCTCATGATTTTAAGACAAGGTTTGGGAATCTTTGATTTTAAATATCCAAAAGTCTATTTTATTATTAAGTTACAGTTTTTTCACACTTATCTCAAAATGGTGGAAAGCGAACATTCGTTATATATTTGGAGTACATTCTGGGTCTGCAAAAGTTGGGATCTGGGCTGAAGTGCAAAGATCTGCTTTTGCTATATTTAAAAAGTAAATTGGATTGTGAAGGAGTGAAGCAGTGCATTTTAGTCATGTTTGCTATTTTGAAAACAAATGGTGAGATTTGCAATAAGGCAGTCTAAGTTAAGGAATTTCATATACTGAACCACAGATTCCTGGTGAATAATCATAAACATTCTGAAACATAAATGAAACTGCTTAGCTGTCTTCTGCTTCTCTGATACAGATCTTCTGGAGCAGGTATTCTAAAGGCCTGCAAAAGGTCTTCTACCTTCTGAAATCCCTGTAAGAAAATTGGGGTGAGAGGTACAAGGAGGGAGAGGAGGTACCAGATACAACATTTTTGCCTCAGTCAAAGTCTAAATCTACCTCCAATCAATAGCTAAATATGCAGTAAGGCAGGAATAATCCTAAATGGATCCCCCTCCTTTTTCCCTTTTACTAATCACTGTAAGCAGATTAGAGTTTTTCTTTGCAGATTCACAGAGTAGGGAAGTGGGATGGGGAAAGCACTCTCAATAATTTATTTTAAAATCAATGCTAATGAGATTTGTCTCCTCATTGGCCTGAGCTCTACAATCAAGACTGATTTATTTAGAAAAGATCTTTGGTGCCACTTTCCTGTCTAATAGTAAGGGTGGAGCAGGGCAGTCAGAGCTGCTTTCTTTGACCCTACAACTTCAGATTCAATTCTGAATTCACAAAGGGATAGCTTGACCATGTTTGCATTGATTTGAATGGAGGGGAAGAGACAGCTGTGCCCTAGACAAAGTCATGGTAAGGGAGAAAAAAAGCTTTGACTTCCAAAAAATGAAGCATAGCAGGTTGTCAAATATTCTCTGCACATAGGATATCATCATCATCATCATCATCATCATCATCATCATCATCATCATCATTATTTCCATAGCTGGCTGGTTTTCCATCTAAATTACCTGTCAGATATTCCTTCCCTTTGCAGAAAAGAGATTCAGAATTCTAATATTAGTGTCCAGTGTACTGGCTTAAAAAAATAAAAACAGGTTTCCGGTCCTTAAGACAACAAAGATAAGCTGGAAATATCTACTAAATTGTTCAAATTTCTGACTGGAACATAAGTACATTATTTAGACTACTTCTTTTCCACCTGGTTAGCGAAAGTAAAAGAAATGGTTGCATTCCTACATTGTGCTATTCCATTATTTGCCTAACTGTGGTACAGTGAATTAATAATCATTGGTTGAGTTCAGATAACATTTTCAGCTATGAACTACATTTGTAAACCATAATGACTTACATAATAAGTCAAAATAAACTATAGCATAACATTTTGTAAACAGTGCATAAAATAAAGATGCTTTTCTCAATATATTCAAGTTGTAGTTGATAGAAGATATATCTCTGATTAATATTGACACCTTCATTTTATTTCCTGTGCCACTAGATACATACTACTTGCCCACACACATATGCTTGTGCATATGTATGCACAAATATACATACATAAAGGATAGTGAAGAATGCAGGATTAGGGGTTAGGGTTGAAATGCACTAAAGCAGCTCTTATAGGATCTTTTCCTCTCTTTTTTGAAAGAAGGATATTTTGAATGATAAAATGATATTTTGGGCAATTTTGTCTATAGTACCTGTTTGTATGTATCAGTTTGCTTTTAGTATTACTTTCCTAGTTATTCATTTTAAAAATGTTTTCTTTTTTGAATCTGTGCTATTTTTTTTAAAAGGTATTTAATATCTATACAAGAATGTTCCTATGAAAAAGTATTTTAATGCAATTAAAAGATGGCTTAAAAATTAAGTACCCTTTCAGTACCACTTTACTGGCTCTTTAATGTTTTATGTTGATTTTGTATATACTACTAATAATTTATAGACTTTTTTAAAAAAATGCTTTTAATGGAAAAGCATGTTAGTGCAATTTTATGTTTTAAAACTCATAAGCTGATAAAATGGCTTTCTTTATGCCAATGTCATTCACCAGCCCATGTGGATACACCAATATGGTACAGACGTATGAACATATGTAATAGGATACAGACAGAAAAGCATGAATTTACACTAGTCAAAAATCACTTTCAATTTCTACTAAAAAGCCAAAAATGGTAGAACTAAAAACAGCCATTCTGGACTGATTTCCAGTCTTTTGTGTCTCATGTGAGCACATAGATCAAAAGGTTCCTAGAATGATTGGCTGCACTGTGACAGCCAAAGGCAAAGATGATGGTTGACATCAAATAGCACCCTAATTAAAATTGAAAAGATAGCTTTCAAATCTGGATGGAGAAAGAATTTTCCCACAATAATGTGAAAATGGTTTATCTTCTCTACATTTTTACAAGTAATAATGCCTGCTGTTATTTTTCTCCAATAAGCTGAGCTTAGACATCCTAAAGATATCTCTAATATGTTTATTGTATGCAGGTACAGCATATGTCCACCTTTTGGTCAATTTTGGACTCCTGTGGACAAATTCCTGAAATTTTCTTGTCATGATTTCAGAAGTGGTTTGCCATTGGCTTCTTCCTAGGGGGTGTGATAGAGTGATTGGCTCAAAGCTTCCCAGTTTCATGCCTAAGGTGGGACTACATCTAATGATCTCCCAGTTTCTAGCTTGGTACCTTAACTGCTACACCAAACTGGTCCTCAACAGGTTCATTGCCCCTGATGAGCAGAGTGATCACTAAAATTAGCAGCTTTCTACAATCACTTGATAAAGAACATTCCCTATTGCTTCTATGAGAACTCAGAAATCTAATCTTCATTTTCAAAGAAAAAAAATCAAGAATAAAGTTGAGTGATGCTAAAGCACAGCAGCCTATAAGTTATCATTTCCTTTTACCAAATAATATTTTCTTGGGCTTATATAATTACTACTATGCATTGCCATTTAATTAAAAATTGGTGAAAGAGAGGAATAATAAAATATTTGGCTCCAATTTGACAGGCTAATAAGAAATAATTAGTTTTCAAAGTGATTACGTGCACTGCAAAAAAATTTTATAGTTTTGTTTGACCTTTGGTTTTTTGTTCGTCTCTTAACCCTCACTTCCTTTTGGAATCCGAACTGCCCTTTTGCTAAGTCTGTCCTTCCGCCCAAACATCCCTCTCCTCCTCCCTCCCTTTTCCTCTTCCCCTGGCCTCCATCATGTCCTGACAGCATGTTTCGTTCATTGTCTTCTCTTTAGTGAGACCGGAGATACTTGTCAAAGCTAAGGAAGCTTTCCTGCTTGTGTTTTACTTATAAAGTGCCATGTAAATTTATGATGCTATAACAAGTGATTGCTATTACTGTCTTAAATAACAATTGATAGGTTTATGGGGCACGGTTAAAATATGACCTCCCTTTTCCTCTTTTATATTGTTACACTTTGCTTATATAGCCTGCTATTGCTGGACAGCATTGGATTATAGCCTGATTCCACTGTTATTACTTTAAAATATTGCCACCCAAAATTCTTTATTGTACACAGGTAGTTGTGCTAACATCTGAAATGACTGGCTGATTACATGAAAAATGTCAGGTATCATATGGTTAGGAGATGAAATATGTGTGGAGTTTAGCCCCCAATGTCATCTAACCAAAATCAGACATCTTAGAACTGGCAATTTTCATTGCCACAAAGCTATCTTGATTGTGAAAAACAAGTTTTGACAACAGCCACGACAACTGAAATTACATTTTATCTGATCTACTGGATTTCTTTATTTCTAAGGATTGGTGGTGCGAACAATAACTTACCAGTAATAGTTGTGGTAAGAGAATAAGGAAGAGTCCACTCCTTCAGCTTAGCTAAATTGCCATTTGGTACTTTCCCTGAATCTTTACTATAACAGCTATTTTACTTGGCATCTGCAAGATTCTTTGTTGATTTGACAAAAAGGCCAGTTATCATGGGACTTCTACCATCACTAAACTACTCCTTGTAGTTAATTGACATAAGAATACCTAATGGCAATATGCAAATGCAATTGGATATTCTTGAGAAAAGTTTGGTGGGTACTAATTGAGATTTAAATTTTTGAGGGAGGGATCACCAGGGAATTCCGGGTTATAGATTAGACTGGGAAGTTGAAAAAAATATCCCCAAAGAAGCCAGTGGGAAAGATTTCTATTCTTCTGCCAAGAAAACAACATTTGGTATAGGGTTTCCTGCCCAAGCAGGGGGTTGGACTAGAAGACCTCCAAGGTCCCTTCCAAAGCTGTTATTATATTATATTCTGTTCTGTTCTATTCTATGGATATATCTATAGAATGCCAAATGAAGTTGGAAATTTCACTTATAGAACAAGGATTTCAAACTTATAACCAATGCGTGAGGATTCTTACAAAAAACCCTCACACAGTATAGCAAACCTGTACACAATATTCACCCTTCTAGGCTTTGCAAGGTGATGTTGCCACATTATATCTTTAATTGTCTTTTATACTCAACATGTTAATAAAACTCCTTTTTTACAACCCTGTAGTTCCTATTAGAGATAGAGTTGGGGCAACTGGATGGATCTGAGTGTTTACTGACTGGATGCCTTCCTGATGCCTATATGGAGATCACAGCAGATATTTTTTCTTTGCATCCTAGAGGAGAAACATCTGCTATTAAAGAGGATTAAACTCTCAATCTTCTGAGTGAGGGGCAAGTGTCTTGATGACTAGGCCACCACACCGCTCATACTCATGCTGTTAATATTCAATTTAAACAAAAGTCTCACAGTCTACAAGGTAGCATCCAAACATTCTTGCACTAGCTGGAGTGGGACACTGTTTCAATACATTTGCTCCAGGGGTGGGATTCAAATTTTTTAACAACTGGTTCTGTGGGCATGGCTTAGTTGGTGGGCATGGCTTGGTGGTCATGTGACTGGGTGGACATGGCTTGGTGATCATGTTATTGGCTGGGTGTGGCCAACTCAATATCACTCACATTGAGGCACACATCTCCTCACCTGGCCTCTCATGACTGTGGGATGCTGCAACAGTCATAAGTGTGAAAAATGGTCATAAGTCACTTTTTTCAGTGCCATTGTAACTTTGAATGGTCACTCCACACAAGCAAAGTACCAGCAAAGGAGGGGGAAAAAACTCCAGAGAAGTTCCTGAGACAGGAAGTCTAGTCGTGCCAAGAATGTAATAAGGGTTAACAGAGAGGCAGTTTCTGTAAGCAACACCAGAATGTTTCCTTCCTGCCTTCCTTACAGGATTAGGCCAGTAATTTCTTCTAACAACGGGTTCTCTGAACTGCTTAGAATGTTAACAACCGGTTCTAGTGAATAGGTGCGAACTGGTAGAATCCCACCCCTGATTTGCTCCTCTTCTAGTTGTTACCAATCTCCAGATCTTCAATCTCTTAAAGAATGTTGCTTTTGAGAACACCAGTTGAGCTCCAAAGCAAGGCTCCAGAAATCCCATTAGAATTTGCTGATCCCCTTAGCTTGTGACATTTAAAAGGTAGTCATCTGCCTGCCTCCAGTAGCTGTCAATCTTCACATGTCACCTCCCACTTCCTTGCCTGAATGCTTTTTACTACCTCCTACATTCTGTTTTAGGATTTTCTTTTGTAAGCTAAGGGTCTAGGTGGGGTGAACTTGTCTTTGGGTGTCAGGACATCCTTGAAAACTCCAAGGTGTAACTCAATTAACCAGGCAGCTGTAACACTAAACGGATGCTTGTAAATCTAGCTCTCAGGGCTTTTATAGCTTTCTAGGGCTATAAATTTTGACAAAAAACATGAGCCTATGAGGGGTCTTTGGTGTTCCCTGAACTTGATTATTTTCTTGTAGATACTTAATTATCCAAATGTGCACTTGACTAGGACTGATGATGTTACCTAGTGGATAATGAAATGTCTGCAAGAAAAAGACCAAGAAAATGTCTGCAAGAAAACAACTAAGCTCAGAGAGCACTAGAGACCCCTAGCCTGGTATTTAGTTCTATAAATATATCATGGCTTTTGAATATCTCTTCGAAAGACTTCATTGCAACTATACCAGGTACTAGTCTACAGTGTATTTTTCATTGCTTATTTCTTTACTGTTGATAGCCTCAAAAGGCAAAAGTTGTCCATCACTATAGTATCTTCATTGGCAATTTTAAGGTTGGTTGCTATACCTGTTTTCATGGGTTTGGTTTTTATATTTAATTTTAGACTATTTTCTACTATGCTCCCTGATTTTCACTACTAGAGATTCCAGATAATTTGCATTTTTAGCTATTAAAATAGTATCATTCTCATAGTCCAGTTACTAAGGTTTTTCCTCCAGTTTTATAATCATGTTCATCTTCATCTAAACCAGCTTCCTTCAATACATATTCAGCATATATATTGCTGACATGGAGCCAATCTATTTCACCATGTTGCATTTATGCTGTGGCTTCCTGATCTGTCTATAAGTTTTGCATAAGGACAATTGGATATGGGGTCCATGGTTTTCCCTGAGCTTGGTGGTTTTTTTGCAGATTCATTACCAAACTAAGTTACATCATTGGTGCTAGAAGGGAGTGGGATTTGCTCTTATTTTTATATATTAGTGGCTTGGTTTTTCAGTGTGGATGGGAGAGTTCTGGGTGATTCCTTGATTAGGCTGTTGTCTTGTGTTAATCTTGCTAACCACTCAAAACAGACAATCAAAAATTTCAAAAGGAAATAAAGACCAAAACACTTCCTCACTAGCAATGAACATCCATATGAGCAGCCTTGACTGACCAGTTCAGGCAAGGTCTGCAAACTGACATCCAGACTGAGCTGATTAGGGAAGGAATTTCACGAAATCTGGAACAATTGTACTAACTTTGTGTATAGACTCCCATGTGGAGAAACTGTAGGATAATCAAATGAGCCTAGGTCTTGTTTCTCCTCCCTCATGCCTCCTCCCTCATGCCATGTTGATTCAGGAGAGGGAGAGCCCATGCACCTGGGGACAGCAAGAAGTGCAGCAATTGCTGAGGGAAATAAAGTGTGGTTGTTGACCAAAAGTTTGGCTTTTATCAGACCATTGAAGAAACTTGATCAAAGTTTGTGGGTTCATTTAAAATCCTACAGTATGTAAATACTGTGGCCTTTTGTTTGTTGTTGCCACCATCTATGAAGGTCCACCCAGTTTTCTATCATTCATTGCTAGTCAAAGAGATGCCACCAAGCCTTTCATAATCACAACTGCCATTTACACACACATGTCCAAACACACTGATTGTTCAAGACAAGAAAGAATTCAAGGTCAATGAAATATTGAGCTCAAGGAGACAGGGTGAAGGCATACACTGGAAATGCTATCCAGAAGCAGAACTTTCATGGGAAAATGCTAAGTATGTGCAATATATTGTGCATGCTATTGAATTAGTGTAGCAGTTTTACCAACCAGTCCCAGACAAGCCAATGCCCTCTAAAAGTCCAGTCACCAATTTCATCCCACAGCCTAAGGGGGATTCAGTAAATGAAGGAGTTAATCAGGCAGAGGAGGCACCTCTAGAGGGAAGCGTTGGAGCAGATGTGGCTTGATTTTCATCTTTTGGACTTCAGTTCCTGAGGGAAAGCAGGGAGGAATTCTCTAACATCTGGATGTTTTGCAGGATGCACCGCCTGGATGGAAATAGTCTTTAGACTTGGGGGAGAGGACTCCTTTGAGTCGGCATTGCTCCCACCCACCCCAAGTTCCTGTGAGATCCCAAGCAATAAACACAACATGGTAGAGGGAGGGATCTGATGTGGGAAGTGTGATGTTGGGTCATTCCCTTCCAGGCAATGAAGAGGGATTAAGCCGGGAGGTAGTGTTAAGTTCTTGCACAGCCACAAGAGACTTATACCTGGCCTCCTCTAAGTTGCATGGGATCTTATCTAGGAAGATTCTTGCTCTATAGATAGAATACAATAAAGTAGTTATCTTGAACCCTTCACATGTGAATCTGATTGTTTTCATCTACAGTATTCAGCCTGGTTATGTCCACATATGTCATTTTGATTGTTGGAAAGCTGCTTTAGCGATGAAGAAATCACTAGATTGTAGCAATTAATAAATCATTGTCCTGCTTTCTAAACCATTCAGTCCAACTAAATGTTCCTCCTTAGCATGTCCAACTTTGGCATTCTCATCTCAAGCCATAAGCTACAGGTCTTGCTTGCATGTTGATTTAAGTTTGAATTTAAGTTGATTTAAGTTTGAATTTAAACCAACATTTATATATAACATTTGTCAACCTTCTCTTTTGCACCAGTGGTTGGAACATAAAGTTGAATAATCATCATATTAAAGAGTTGTCTGCAGAGTCTAATTGCATTCTGCCAAGTGCTGTATAGTACCCTAGTTGTTATACCCTTCCTGACTATGAAAGTAATACCATTCCTTTGTTTTTGGATCCTGAGTAATATGCAATATAATCTTCTGATTGAAAGTATCCAATTCCAATCTATTTCAATTTACCAACTCCTAAGATGTTAATTTTAGTCACTTCATTCCATCTTTCATTATATTGAACTTCCTTATGTTCATGCTTCTTACATTTTACAGTCCCACTGTAATTCTACAATTGTAGAATTTTCTTTTCCTGGCTGACAACAACAGGAACTAGATGTCCCAAAGACTTTAACCTAGCTGCTTCATAAACATTAATACTTTGAAAGTTCCTGTGTCCTTCCTAAGTAGCATTTTGAGCATTAAAGCACCATATTTTCAATGGTCTACTCATATGATTTTTTTGATAAAATACAGAAATGGTTTACAATTGTCTTCTCCCATGCAAAGTAAAATTATATCTTTGCCATCTATAATACAATTATTCATATCTAGCGTCTTTGTGCATAGTTGGTACTCATTGTTGATACTTGCTTGCTTTGGCTTTAGAACATATACCCTGCCACCATAAGGCAGCAGAGAGGACTGGAGCAGGAGCTTACCATTCTAAATCATTAAAAAAAAACTGAACAAAATTAACACTAACTTAGCATGTTGTGCAAATAAAGCTGTTAATGTTAAGCATAGAAGATCAGGAGTCCAAGCAGTTCAAATGAATTTATAGGTTTATTGCAAACCTAAGCTCTCTACAAGAATCTGACCTGCTAATGGTCAAAGCAAATTGGTGGTAGATAAAAGTCTATGGAATTCAAGGTGGGCTGGACTTAGAGCTTGTGGGCACAAGGGACTAGTGATTTATAACATGCTTGATCCTTCCCTCAGGATGATACTGGTCATCTCCTATAGCAGTGGTGGCTAACCTTTTTGGAATCTTCCGCCAAAAATTGTGTGCGCACTTGCATGCTCGCTTCGTGATTCCCCCATGCCCCCTATGGATGCTTACGCAATCCTCACCCCACCCTCACCCCTTATCTGCACTGTATGCCTCACAGCTGATTTTTGGCCAGTTTGAGGCCTTTTTCGGCCTCCCAGAGGCTTGAGGAAAGCTTCTTCAGGCTTTGCAGGCCAAAATCTAACCCTGTTTCAACGCTTCTGGTATTTCCGGAAAAACAGGGAGTGATGAAACAGGCCAAGTTTTCGGCCTGCAAACCCTGCAGAAGCCTTCCTCAAGCCTCTGGGAGGCCGAAAAAGGCCTCAAACCGGCCAAAAATCACCTGTGAGTCACATGCATGCACAGTGAGGTAAGTTTGGCTGCAGTTCACGTGCCGGCACAAATAGCTTTGTGTGCCACCTGTGGCACGGGTGCCATAGGTTCGCCATCACGGTCCTATAGTATACCTAGTCTTTTGTCTAATCTGATTGTGTTGTGTGAACTCAGCTGATCAGAAATAAATTGTTTCAACACACTCAAGTCTTTAGAATTGTCTACATAAATGCTAATTACAATGAAATCATAGCAAAACATAAATTAGAGACAAGTCCAGTTCACAGCTGCACTCTTAACCCCTGCATTGCATTATGAAGACATTTAAAAGATATTCTTTTAATTTGGTCATAATATGATTATATTGTTTGAACATATCTGCATTGGTAAACAGCAGGGTATGTCTCATTCTAACTTTAGGGTCATTAGAAAGGTTGCAAGATTCCTAAAATCAGTAAAATATGAATATGCAACTAATATTTTTACTGTGATTATATTGCACACAAATATACAGCTGCTTGTTTATGATAAACAAATATCACTATATGTACAGCTGTATAGTTGCCATTTAGATTGAGTGCATATTAATTCTTGTTTGGAGTGATTTCATATGAGCATTTTGCAACATTTTAAAACAGCTTTTCCAACGTTAAGTCCTACATACAGTATGTGTTGTTTGAGGGTACAATATCCAGGTTTATGTGCCAGGCAAAAAAACTTTGGATATTTGGGAGTTGTGACTCAAAACATTTGAAAAAAATCAGATTGGGCAAAACTGTTTTAAAACCAGGAAGAATGCAGTGAGATTCATTCTATGGACTACATGAATAATAGCACTAAGAAGTTTTTTTTAAAAAAAACAATTAGCTGGCGGCAAAAATTTGGGGAGGGAGAATAGGACGGACCTACTTAGTAATTCTGCGCTGAGATTGAGATTTAATCCTTTCTTCTCATAACCTTTTTCTAATCACCTTCTTTTATTCTAATCTAAGATGTCATATCCTAGAAGAATGGAAGATGGTGGTAGCAAAAGTACTTAGTAAAATATTTACAATAATCTTTCTTTCAAAAGCAACAAAAATACTGTACATCACACCATGCAAAACTATTTTGTGGGAAGTAGACTTCAATCCGACCAATATTTGTGTGCTGCTGGGAAAGCAAAAAAACATAAAGTATTACATGCTTTTTAAAAGAGTTTGTTATTTCTAGGCGAACCTGATATGCACCCTTTTTTTCTTAATGGGGTTATGAAAACAGGATCTATTCTGATATGATTCTAACTGAAGCATTTTTGAATTGTATATCTTAATACACATTTATTATTACAAGTATGTATTTTAAGTATTATTTTATAGTATTTTAGGCAGGTCCTGGCAGCCACTCTTCAAACTGACTCATGAGCATCCTCATCTTTTAGCTGCTGAGGACTATTTTATATTGGCCAGCAAGTCCCTTCATTTACTAAAGCGGCTTCAAATCAGTGTTTCTATGTCACCTTACTGCTTTTGTTTTGTAGAGAACAAAAATCACAAATGGCCATTAGTGAGAGAAAAGAAAGCTACTTTTGTCATGGGAAAGTTTCATTTCTATCAGAAACCAGGGCAGGATTCCTACAAAATACTTGCCATGTCTTATAGTCCTTCCCAGCTTCTTCTTTTGAGGGTGGGATTAATAACTGCCATCCTGATAAATGTATATGGATTATAAGTGAGAGAAAAATGTATACTTTTTTTCTGCAGTGTAGATGATGGGATGTTGTGGCACAATTAGTCTGCCAGTAGACGTTTTACATTTATGTTGCTTATCATTGTAGATGAGGATCTCAACATGTTTGCTCAGGATGACAGGGAAAATGCTGGAAACATCAAAAATAAAGGTAAGGTTCTACACACTATATTCTTTAGATATAAATAGGTCCTATACAATGCCACTTCCCCCAAAGCAATTGGTTGTCTGGCTTTACCATGATATTGCTGCTAAAATAAGTGTAGAAAGTCTGTCAGCCAGGAATTTTTAAATGGTATATCTATTGAACTATAAAGTGCACAATCAATTGACCTTATTGACGCTAGTGTCAATACATGGTTCAACCATGAATAATAATCCGTATTGATAGATGCTAGGTGTGTCTAAATCTAAGCCTTAGTAGAGTCATCTTCTAGAATACAATATAAATAAGTAAACTCTGATATATAATAAAACATAGGAGTGTCTCTTTCTGGAAGATTTTCAAAACATTATAATGCATTACTGTATGAATCATAATTTTTTTCTCACAGATTCTATGCAAAGCACAATGCATTGTTGCTTCTCTAGCTATGAAATTTTATCAACTAACAGAAAGCACCTACCTGGACTAATTTGATTCTGAAAAGCCAAACAGGCAAGAGTGATTAGTGGTCCTATGCGGTCCTTTGAATTCAAAGATTTTAAGGAATTTCAGAAAAGGTTTGCATTCATACTCTTGTGATCTCCAAAATATTTGAATCAAAACAACCCTACCAATTAATAATTGGATGAGAAACCCCAGGAAACTTCAGGGTTATAGGTTACTTAGGTTACCTGTAGATTGGAAAATTGTAAAAATCCTGGAAGAAGACAATGGCAAAACATTTCTATATTGTTACCAGCATAATTATATAGCTCTCTATCCATGAAGCTATCAGAAGTCAACAAAAAATTCAAGCAGCAAAAGTACTGCCATGGAATTAGCAAACAAGAAAGAGGTCATGAAATGAAGTGAGAGACAAGAAAGTAGACAGGGGCCCACTGGAAAAACCAGAGAGAAAAGAAATTAGAGAAAGGAGAATTGCATGCCAAAAGGAAGGAGGATCAGTGAAGGTCTGTTTACTGGGAACTTGACCTTCTCAATTACTGCTTCTAGACATCTTCAAAGGGAAGCTTGCCCTTCCAGAGTGCACAGGGAGGGAACCTTCCTTCCCAGGCTTGTTCCTTGAGACTTTAGGCTGAAAGCGGAAAGCCTGTTTCCTGGACTATCCCTGTCCACCTGCTGTCTGTCCTCAGTCCCTCTTCCCTACCAGATCACCTGATTCTTTCTCTGCCAGAACCTACACATCCAGTTCAGGAAAAAAACACTTAGGTGGAGCTGCTTTGAGTTTCCTGCAGCTCTGGGTGCTGCATTTGCTCATAGTTCAGGAAACCGCCTCATATGATAAATTGTGGTTAACAGAATAACAGAGTTGGAAGGGGACTTGGATGTCTTCTAGTCCAGCCTCCCTGCCCAAGCAGGAGGTCCTATACCATTCTGGACAAATGGTTGTTCAACCTCCTTTTAAAAACCTCCAGTGATGCAGCACTCACAATTTCTAAAGGCAAGCCATTCCACTGGTTAATTGTTCTTGCTGTCAGGAAATGTCTTCTTAATTCTAGGTTGGTCTTCTCCTTGATTAGTTTACATCCATTGCTTCTTGTTTTGCCTTCTGGTGCATTGGTAAATAAGTGGACACCCTGTTCTTTGTGGCAACTCCTCAAACATTAGAATACTGCTTTCATATCACCCCAGTTTTTCATTTCACCAGACCCAATTCCTGCAACCATTTTCCATATGTTTCAGCCTCCCACACCCTAATCATATTCATTGCTCTTCTCCACACTCTTTTCAGAATCCCAGCATCTTTTTTTATTGTGTGGCAACCAAAACTAGATGCAATATTCCAAGTGCGGCCATACAAAGGCATTGTAAAGCAGTACTAACATTTCACATGATTTTGATTCTATCCTTCTGTAATGCAGCCTAGGATTGCATTGGCTTGTTTTGGTACCTGCAGCACACTGCTGGCTCATATTTAAATGATTGTCCACTAGGACTCCAAGATCCCTCTCATAGTTACTGCTATTGAGCCATGTTCCACCTATTCGACACCTGTACATTTGGTTTCTCTTGTCTAGGTGTAAAATCTTACTTTTCTGACCACTGAATTTCATTTTGTTAGATAAGGCAAGTGTTCACATCTGTCTAAAACTTTTTGGATCTTGAGCCTATCTTCTGGGGTGTTAACTATACCTGCCAGCTTGGTGTTGTTTACAAATCTGATGAATTTCCCCTTCTATTCCTCATCTAAATCATTTAGGAAAATATTGAAGAGTTCTGGGCCTAAGACAGAACCATGGGGTATCCCACTGGTTACTTTCCTCAGTGTAGATGTAATTCCATTAAGGACCATATTGAGTGCAGTTTGTCAGCCATCTATCTATCCTACATTTTTCTAACTTACTAAGAAGTTAGAATCTACATTGTCAAGTGCTTTACTGAAATCCAAGTATACTATGTCCAGAACATTTCACTAATCCACTAACTTAGCCACTTTATCAAAGAATGAAATAATAATTTGTTTGACATAATCTGTTTTTGACAAATTCATGTTAGCTTCTGGTTATAACTTTGTTTGTTTCTAGGTGTTCGCAAATCTATTGCTTGATTATCTTTTCCAGGATCTTCCTAGGTATTATTGTCAGGCTGATTGGTCTGTAATTTCCTGGATTCCCGCCCCCCTCCATCATCAAGTTCATCAAGGCCAATAAAATAGGTGTCCCAACCATAATCTCTCAGTGGGAGAGAATGTTAGCTCTATACCAAGCTATTGAGAGCAACATTTCTATCTGTCAATTTAAAAGGCCACATGGATTGGATCTGTTTATATATTGTGCTGATACCTCACAACACCCTAAGTTCTTAGGAAGAACTGTATGCATAAGACTAACATGAGAACTGGTGGCTGTGGGAGGAGAAGGACCAGAAGGAGAAGGAGGAGATCATTGCACAGACTGACAACAAACAAGGCATGGCAAAGTAGCAACAATGGTTTATTGCAATATCATGATATCAAAAATGGTATCAAGAAATACCATTTTCCTGCAAGCAAGAACTGGTGAGACTATAAAATAGATAAAATGATAGGAAATGAATTGCTATAGTGCTCTGGGAAATAAACAGATTAAGATGTTATGAGACTTTAAAATCCAAACCAGCAGGCACCTTGTACATAACATGCCTAATAGTCTTGAAAAGAAATCTATTAATTGATATTACTATAGTGGGTGAGGCTAAGATTAAGCAATATGAAAAAAACGGGATCTCTAGATCAAAACTAAAAACAATTGCCCAACCTCTAACTGTCTATATCCTTAGATATTATCATAATAATTCTTAGGTTCATTGTGAAATATCCACATTTACCTATCTCAGATCCTTGGAAAGGACTCGATAGATAGACAAAAATGTCAAATCCAGTCTGAAAATCTGGCTGACTGTGACAGACCATAATATATTAAATATATATGCCATCTGACTCCTGGCAATTCTGGGCAGTTCAAAATTTGCTAAAAACATTTTTTAAACAGTAACAACATAAGGCATAAAACAAAGAAACAAAGAAAACAAATCCAGATAGGAACAAGGCAAAGGAAGAAAAGAGGCATTGGTCCTTCCAATATTCTATAAAGCATTATTTTTTCTTAAAATAAACACTACAGTGGTGGGTTAGCTTTTTCCTTCTTCCTAACATTGCTTTAAAAATGACTATAATGGTTTCTAATATGCTTTTATTGTTTTTACTATATACTCATAAATCACAGTAAGTGAAGGGAAGGGCACTATATAAGTAAATTATTATAATCATTTTGTTTTTCTTATTTCTCTCAGACATTCTGATAACTGTGTATAAGATGCCTGAATTAGGAACTGGTATATACACACCTCTATGCCACAATATATGCTCCCAACCATTCTAAATCATTCATCTCAATTTATATAAAGATAAAATTAATGCTCTCTGTTCTTTTATTCATAATTATATTGGGAATGATTGGCATGAGAATATTATCCTTGGGAATGACTCAATTAAGAATGAACCTTCAGAGTGGAGTCAAAATATCTTGGACAGTTTAGCAGTTGTGGCAAGTGTATGATATAGAATAGAAGTGAACTCGTTTTGGAGATATGCTATTTTCTTATTCAGGCTGCACATTTAATTCTGTGTTGTATAATCATCTAGGAAACAAAATTCAACAATGTCTGGATTAATTGTTACTAGTAATAAACTTACTTCTTCCTGTAGGTCAAGTAATATTGCATCTTTACTTGGTTTTCAGTACAGGTAGTCTTCATTTGGTGACCATCATTGGAATTGGCCATTAAGCAAAATGGTTGCTAAATGAAATTATGACTATGCTTATGATCTTACTTCAGCTTTCCTTTGCCCTGCAGATCTACAAAGATCATAAATGAGAGGATTGGTCATAAAGTTACTTTTTCATCATGGTTATTGAATGAGGCAGTCATTAAATGAGACTACCTGAATGAACTCTTTTATCTCACACAAAAGAAGCAGACCTATTTTCTTTCCAACTGTTACTAAGATTTGAGTTCTGTCTGTAGAGTACCATCTCCACAAATCTTTCTTGCATATAATGATAATGTATGCAGTTTTATTCATCTAAACATTTTCTTATCATGATGTTCCTTTCTTCCAATTCAAAATGGGTAATGTCTGCCTTCCCCTTTCTGTCTTCCTCTATGTTGTGGCTCCACTGGACAGTTACAGTGGTGCTTAAAAATTTGTGAACCCTTTGAATTTTGAATATGATCAAAAACATGATCTGTTCTTCACACAAATCCTAAAACTGAACAGAACCCAATTAAGCAGATGAATAAAAAATATTGTACTTGTCCATTTATTTATTGAGGAGATGATCCAATGCTACCTATTTGGGTGTGGTAAAAGTATATAAACCTCTAGGGCAGGGGTGGGCAAACTTTTTGGCTCGGGGGCCGCATTGACTTTTAAAATTTGACAGACGGGCCGGGTCAGCACAAGATTTTTTGGGAATCGCCCACCCCTTCCCCCCTCTTCTCCTCCTTCCCCTCCCCTCGGAGGCTCCCTCCCTCGAGGCCCTCTGAGTCAGGAGTTGCTACCGCCGGCGCGGCTCCGCGCAGCTCAATCCTGCATTGCCTCGGGAAGGGAAAGGCAAAAAGGAAGAGCCGCGGCGGTGCTTTGCAACGGAGCAGCGGCACCGGGAGGCTCAGGCTCAGCGGCTCCCGGTTTTGCCTTTTCCTTCCCAAGGCAACGCGGGACTGGAGCCGCACGGAGCTGCGCTGGCGGTAGCAACTCCTGACAGCCCCAACTGGACACCTGAGCGGAGCCCGGGCGAAACTGCCTCTTGCTGCTGCCGGAGCACCACCGGGTCGCCTCCTCCAAGCAGCCTGCCCGCTCTGCCGCGCGCTCCGGGCCAGGCGCAAGCGCCACGAAGTTAAAAGGAAGCAAAGTTGCTGGGAAGTTGCTCGGGTGCTGGGAGCAGGCTTTTAAAGTGTCACCCGAGCAAAGTTTAAGAACACCCGCCCACCCGCCGGGCAGAACCCTTCCTGCTCCTCGGCGGAAGACGCTCCAGCCTGCAAACTTTGCCTTTGCAAAGTTTAAGCCTGGAAGCCCCGAAACCCAAGCAACTTCCCAGCAACTTTCGGCTTCCTTTTTAACTCGCAGGCGCTCGTGCCTGGCAGAGGGGAAGCCCAGAGCCTCCTCCAAGCAGCCTGCCCGCCCGCCACTGGCTTCCCTTCCGCCGCTGCGCGGCTCGGGGCCAGCGCGGCGCCCAGCGAGTTAAAAAGGAAGCGAAGTTGCTGGGAAGTTGCTCGGTTTTTCGGGCTTTGCAAAGGCAAAGTTTGCAGGCTGGAGCGTCTTCCTGCCGAGGAGCGGGAAGGGTTCCGCCCAGTGGGCGGGCGGGCTGCTTAAACTTTGCTCGGGCGGCACTTTAAAAGCCTGCTCCCAGCACCCGAGCAACTTCCCAGCAACTTTCGGCTTCCTTTTAACTGCGGGCGCTCGCGCCTGGCCCCAGCCGCCACGGCAGCCCGCTCCAAGCAGCCTGCCCGCCCGCTGGGCGGAACCTTCCGCTCCTCGGCAGGAAGACGCTCCAGCCTGCAAACTTTGCCTTTGCAAAGCCCTGGAAAACCGAGCAACTTCCCAGCAACTTTCGGCTTCCTTTTAACTCATGGGCGCTTGCATCTGGTGGAGGGAAGCCCGGAGACTCCTCCAAGCAGCCTACCCGCCCGCCCGCCGGGCTTCCCTTCCGCCGCTACTCGGGGCCAGGCACGAGCGCCCGTGAGTTAAAAGCGAAGCCGAAAGTTGCTGGGAAGTTGCTCGGGTGCTGGGAGCAGGCTTTTAAAGTGCCGTCCGAGCAAAGTTTAAGCAGCCCGCCCCACCCGCCGGGCGGAACCCTTCCTGCTCCTCGGCGGGAAGACACTCCAGCCTGCAAACTTTGCCTTTGCAAAGCCCTGGAAAACGGAGCAACTTCCCAGCAACTTTCGGCTTTGTTTTAACTCGCGGGCGCTCGCGCCTGGCGGAGGGGAAGTCCGGAGCCTCCTCCAAGCAGCCTGCTCGCCCGCCCACCAGGCTTCCCTTCCGCCACGCGGCTCGGGCCAGGCGCGAGCCCGCGCGAGTTAAAACGAAGCCCGAAAGTTGCTGGGAAGTTGCTCGGGTGCTGGGAGCAGGCTTTTAAGTGCCGCCCGAGCAGGACCGCCGAGCCGGGAAACGGGCACTAAGGCAGGGCAAAGCTCCACCAGCAGCGGCCTAGCTTTAGCTGGCTCCAAGCAGCCCGCCCGCCCGCCGGGTGGAACCCTTCCCGCTCCTCGGCGGGAAGACGCTCCAGCCTGCAAGCTTTGCCTTTGCAAAGTTTAAGCCTGGAAGCCCTGGAAAAAACGGGGGATCGGCGGGGACTCACCTTCAGAGAGTCGCACTCAAGGTGATTTCGAACTCCCAGCCGAGGCCTTTGCAAATTTCTTTTCTTTCCTACCCTAGATCGCTCCGCACTGTTTTGCAGCTTTGGGGGCCACGCGGCACAGGGCAATTACGCCCACGACCAGCTATTTTTTTTCAGGGGCGGGCCGGATTGGACAGACCAATGGCAGCGATTTTTTTTCAGGGGCGGGCCGCATTGGACAGACCAACGGGCCGGATGTGGCCCGCGGGCCGTAGTTTGCCCACCCCTGCTCTAGGGTCATCAGTTCATTTGAAGAGAAATTAAACTTAAATGTTTCAATCAAGGGAGCTCCTGTCTTATTTAAAGAACAATTTTGGATGCACTATCAGGTCTGATCTTCACAACATAAACATGTAGAAGTGACTCAAACTAAATAAATTTCTGAGGACAAAAAAAAGCCCCAGTTACTTATAGTCATATGACTCTTTCCAAAGTATTTGGACTCTACTAATTCACTGTCAGGCAGATCTGTATATAAATGGAGTATGTTCAACACCATTTTCACCTTCCCCAGAAATGGTTGATCAACTAAAAACACACTAAGAGCAAGCCATGTAATACTTGGAAGGTTTCAAAGAATCCCAGGGTAATGTTTGAGAAACTAAGGCCTCCCTTGCATTGGTGAATCTCAGTGTTCATGACTCTACCATCAAAAGAATCCTGAATTACAATGATTTGTGTGGCACAGATGCAAAGAAAAAGCCATAACTCTCCAAAAAAAAAAAAAAAGAATATTACTGCCCATTTACAGTTTGCAAAAGAGCCAGAAGGCTGTTGGAAGAATATCCTGTGGATATATAAGACCAAAATAGAACTTTTTCACTTGAATGATAAACATTGTATGGCAAAAGGCAAATCTTGCATTTCAGCATAGGAACCTTCTCCTGTCTGTGATACATGGTGGTGGCAGTATCATGGCTTGTACTCAGGGGTGGGATTCAAAAATTTTAACAACCGGTTCTGTGGGCATGGCTTAGGTGGTGGGCATGGCTTGGTGGTCATGTGACTGGGTGGACATGGCTTGGTGGTCATGTTATTGGCTGGGCGTGGCCAACTCAATATCACTCACATCGAGGCACACATCCTCGCCTAGCCTCTCATGACTGTGGGATGCTGCAACAGTCATAAGTGTGAAAAATGGTGATAAGTCACTTTTTTCAGTGCCATTTTAACTTTGAATGCTCACTCCACACAAGCAAAGTACCAGCAAAGGAGGGGAAAAAAAACTCCAGAGAAGTTCCTGAGACAGGAAGTCTGGTCGTGCCAAGAATGTAATAAGGGTTAACGGAGAGGCAGTTTCTGTAAGCAACACCAGAATGTTTCCTTCCTTACAGGATAAGGCCAGAAATTTCTTCTAACAACCGGTTCTCCAAACTGCTTAGAATGTTAACAACCGGTTCTAGCAAATAGGTGAGAACTGGTAGAATCCCACTCCTGTTTGTACTGCTTTACTGCTTCTGGACCAGGACAGTTTGCCAACATTATGGATTTTGAAGTTATGGATTTTGAATTGTGCCAGCAAATTCTACAGGAAAATGTCAAGAAAATATTTGTCCTGGAGATGAAGCTCAGGAGAAAATGGATCATGCAGCAAGACAATGAGCCAAATCACACAGATCATACAACCAAAGAATGGGTAAAGCAGAAGAAAATTAATTTTTGGAATGGCCAAGTCAAAGTCCTGACCTTGATCCTATAGAAATGCTGTGAAAGGCTAAAGGAGGCAGTTCGTACGAGGAAGCCCACCAGGAGCTTTTCTGAACAGAGTAATAGGCCAACATTCCTCTGAGTGAAAGTGCAGGACTGATCAACTGTTATTAAAAGCAATCATGTTATGAATTATCTTTTTACAGGAATATTGAAATTCAAAAGGGTTCATGAACTTTTATCTGTTGTATCTAAGCCCTAAATTTTGAGCAGAAGGAAATTTAGATGGAGTCTTGCATAGATAGATAATCATATAACTATTACTAGCATGCCAAATAAAATGATCCTGAAAACTGTCAATTCATGATAGCATATATTTCATATTTAATAAGGGCAATTCATTATTCTGAGAATTGTTTAAGTTTTTAAAATAGTTTCAACTGGAATGTATTTATGATTGTTTGCAGTGTCCTGGGTTCATCTGATGGTCTTTTGCCATCTTCTGACAAGCAAAGTCAATAGGGAAACCAGATTCATTTAATAACTATGTTACTAACTTAACAGTGATTCTTTTAACAACTGTGGCAAGAAAGATCATAAAATGAGTCACATAACTATCTTGCTTAACAATGGAAATTTGGGGCTCAGTTGTGTAGCCGAGGACTACAATGTGTGCGTGTGCGTATGCATTTTAAACAAATGCCTTAAACTATACTGCAGTATTTCTGTCAATTCCTTGAATGGAATTTAGAGACTAAGAACTTTGCAATGAAATTTCTCTCTTAGGATTCATAAGACGTTATGCAAATTATTATCAAAGTCTGTGGAACTGCACAGGGGGCCACCCAGATGAACTTTCCTTTCAAAGGGGTGATTTGATATACATTATTAGTAAGGTAAGTGTTATTAAATATGTATTTATATGTCTTATTTATAAGTTGTTGAAATCAGCTAGGAGGCAAATAATTATTGAACTCAGCTAGGAGTCTAATATCAGCTAGGAAGCAAATAACACAATTACTACACCTAGTTAAAATCATAATATAATGTCCAAACAAATAACTAAAAGAAATACATTAGGACAAACTAGGAACTGAATACCTGCTAGAATACCTGGTTTTAATTGCTTTTCTAAATACTAGCAGAGATGGGTCCATTCTCACTTCCAGATCCAAAAAGTTAGAGCCACCATTGAGGAGGCCTTTGATGAGACCCATCTCTCTCAGCCTTCAAAGAGTGAGAGGCTGTCACCAGATTCTCTAAGTGTTCATACCGATCAGGTAGATTCTACCTTAGCAAGATGTTGAATGATATAATATAAAGCAGTACTATGAAGATACTAAAAAAGATGATAAGTGCTTTGAATTAAGCCTGAAAGCCAATCAGGAGCCATTTCAGTGAATACATTAAATACAGTGAATACATTTAATTCTACGTTAATTGATTTGTCCCTTCAGGAGTCTTGCCACCGCATTTGGAACCATCTCTAAATATAGTCCCATATAGAATGCATTATAATGTCTGGCTGTGATAATCAGGGCATGAGTCATCTTGATTAAAGTAGGGGTGTTAATCATGCAGTAGCTAGAGCTGAGCAAACCCCCTCTCCCCACCACCACAATTTCCACCTGCTAATTCAGTTGAAGGACTCCCAGATCATATACCAACTCCTTAGCTGGGAACACTACCATGTAAAAAGTAATTATTGGGAAGAAATGCTTTAATGTTTATTAGCAGCAAGTAGTGTACTTTTAGTTTAGTTTTAGTTGTCTTGTTTTGTCCCAGTAATATCCTAACCTCCAGTTACCAATGCATGACTTCCACAGCATCTCTACCTCAGTCTAGCAATATATAATTGGGCATTATCAGCATACTAATGATCTTTCACCCTGAATCAGCAAATAATTTCTTCCAGTGGTGCATGATTAAAAACAGGAGAGAGTATCAAACTCTGGAGAACTCCACAATAGAACTTGCAAAAGCTCAATCTTTCAGTCACGTTTCAACTTCTTTGAAGTCCTATATTACTACGTGTCAAATATTTGGGTCACCAGGACCCTCCCCCAGGGCATGGAGGTTGGAATCTCCAAGGACCTGCAGCAGTTTTTCCATATATCTTTGTGCCAAAACCCCCAGGACCAAAAAGAAACGATAAACAAAGGGCATATTCAAACTGTATGACAGCAGGTTGTGATTTCAGGCAGTCAAACTGTGTTGCAATTTTAATTCTAAAGTTCCTGAGATAATTCCAATAATTTTTGGATGGCATAAATATTGCATCAACTGCCCATGACATTCTTCTAATCTTTGCTAATAAACTTGCTGCATAAACAATACTGTGCAGTTACCATTTTAAACTCTAAACAGATGTGGATTCCAGTGGAGGGGAAGGTGTGCAGTTACAAAATGACAGAGTTTAGAATGGCAGGAAAGAAAGAATTAATTGGTTTTACTATTGCCTTGTTTTAAAATCTTTAAATAAACATTAGTGCATTTAGGATGTTGAGAAAAGGGAGGTATGAAAGAGAATACATGTAGTTTGTGGAGGAATATATTCATCAATGGCTAGGTTGGCCAATGTAAGAAGGATGTCAAAAAGGAAAACTATGTTCTATGATGCAATCTTCTTATTTGACTGCAGCTAGTAATTTTTTCCCATGAGGGTGCTGTAAAATATGTAAAAATGAGTAATATCTGCAATATACACGAGTCCTGTTATGGCGCTCAATAATTATTATGGAAAATTTCTGAAACTGGAATACCTTGAAAACTACAGTTCTATGTAATAAAAACACCTGTATCTTTCTGTTCTCCCTCTCTAGTCCAGAAAATTGCTCCTGGAAATTCTTATTTCCTGTCATGTAAATATGTATAGTAATAGTTTATCTCCATGAGCATGTGAGCATGTGTTTAATCTCTCAAGAATCACATAGTTAATTGAGCTGCTTGGTCAGATGTGAGATAGGAGCTAGAAACTACAGAAATGGAGGATGAAGAATTGGTTGGGAATATGAAGTACTTTCTTTACCACAGATATGCAAATGAAGAATGTGTCTTAAGTAAAGATCTAGCTCCCAGAAGCTGGATATCAGATGACAAAAACCTGACTTCCTATGTAATTACTCATATCAGAGCAATCAAAGAAAAGAAGTAGGAACTTCAGAGTTGAATCTACACAAGAAAGACCTACTTCTGTACTGAGGAGGAGTAAGCTCCAGACTTAAGTCTTTTGGGGTCCTAATGATTTAAGATTGGTCTTGAAAGTTAGTTCATGAAGATACAAACATGCTGCTACCACAATCTAAGTTGTCTTCCTCAAGCCCTTTTTAACATTGTAATATAGACCAGTACTTGCCAGCACCTTAAAGATGTCGCATTTATAAGAACAATTATCTGAAACAAATTTCAGCTCAGCCATGTAGTTACACAGCACTATCAAGGCAATTGGATTATACATTTCCTATGCTAGAATTGAAATGAAAACTTAATATATGCCTATTTTTTCTTATTCTTATGGTTCCTGGGATTTTTATTGTATAATATGTTGACTTTGTATTTTGCTGAGAATGGGGAAGAACAAAGTGATAGGCTAAATAATGGAGTGGCCCAACTTTCATAATCACTCAAAAGCCTATTCTACGTTCCCTTCTTTGTACTATGTAGTTTATGAAGTGTATTTCATAACATTTAGTTATGAAGTAAAAATAAAGAAATAAAAAAATGAGATTTGCTTTTTGTCCCATGTAGCTGCAAAATTTTGGTCATAGGACATTTCTCTATAGACTTTCTCAATCCTGGAGGAATCCTTGAAGTAATGTTGCATAAAATAGCAAAAAATATAAACATTCCATAATACAATTTTACTTTAATCTACACAATCCATAACAGCAAAGTGACAGACCAATAACTGAGTTACAGTGCATGAAGCTACCCACTATTTTGAGTGCTAACACAGTGGCATCAAAAGTTAAAAATGCAAGAGTATTGTTGTACTTTGTTCTTTACATGCTTTCCCTTACATTGTAGCTAGGTTTCCAGGAGACATTAATGCATTATACTTCAATGAAATTTTACAGCAGATACCACCTCCCCCCCAAAAATCAATATATCACAGAAACCAAAATCTCTACAGGAAGTTGCTCCCATGCAATTGGAATTTCATCCAGAAGCCACAATTGGTCTTTTTTTAATCTTTTTTTTTTTTTAGTGCAGTAAAAACATATATTTTGGAAACACATTTTTTTAATCAAAGTAACTTAATTTTAAAATAGGAGGATCATTTAAGTTTTATTGAAAATCTTGTAACAGAGGACAGAATTCTTTCTCTCTAATCTTTTGTGAGGAACAAGGACATCTTAAATTCATTAATATCAATATGAATGCTTCTTATTCCATGCAACTACTTATTGGAAATATTTTAACAATTTTCCAGTTCTTACAATTCCAGGGGATGAAACTTCAAATAATGAAATGATGGCTTTTTAATAATCCAGGATCATCTTGTATTCAAAATGTACTTTTAAGAATATGCCATCACAAAATGCATTCTTAAACCCTTCAACTTGTCTATTAAATTTAATGCTCTGAGGAAGACATTTTTATCATGTAGATCAATGTTTTTCAATTTTGGTAACCTTAAGATGGTGGACTTTGACCCACTGACTGAGAAATTATGGGGGTTGAAGTTCACTCATTTTAAACTTGCCAAAGTTGACAAGTAGACACTGCAGGTTTTCATGTAATATCATAGACTAGTAAATGCTACCTTCCTGCCTTTCTCTCTTAGCACCCAAGAGCATGGCCTTGTTTTCATTTCTTTGAATGGAGCTCTATCACTTCTTCCTTGGGAATAACCAAGTGCTCCTGAGTGCTTTCCTTTCAAAAATAATTTTGTGAGGCAATAATGCTCACCTATGATTATTGAAGAAGCAAAGGTAAAATAAAGCTTGGCAGGGTTGCTAAGGGTGGCAAGCAAGTGGGTTGGGAGAAGAAGAGAAAAGGGTGTTTGAAATGCCAGTTCACTCTGCTGCATTTTAATTTCCTTCTCAATCTTGTCCCAATTAATTTTGCAAAATTAATCTTGCCGAAGCAAGTGTGGCACAGGCGCCGAGGCTTGCTTTTTCTTTTCTTTTCTTTAAAAAAAATGCAGAACGGTTGCTGTGCCTTGAACATGAAATAGTAGCTAATATAAAAATCCATCTGGTGTTATTTGAAATGCATGTGTCTGCTGCTAAGGTCCTGTCTGACATTTCATGCATCAGCCATGGGAAATGTGATTTTTGGGATGGGAAAGAAGGGGGGGAGGCTTAGTTGGTTATGATTCAATAGCAAATAGGAAAGACGTGTTCATTATGTTATGGGACAAGTGGGGGCTGACTAAATTAACCTCATATATTTACTGTAACTTTAAACTTTATGGAATGGAGATTCTTTCTTTTCAGCAGTAAGGAAATCCCAATCAAATAATAATAATAATAAACTGTTCTACTATTGGAATTTGAAATGGCATTTTACATTGCATCCCACAATACCAAATTCAATAAACAAGATAGAGAGATAAAAATTTAAATTCTACTTTTGTGTGCATACAATAATGTGATCTCTTCCCTAATAATATGAGTTGTTTTTCATATCAGTGATCCTTGCTTGGCCACCAAATGGCTAATTTGACAAGGGAGTCTTTATATTAACCGTTATACCCCATATCAGCCTTTTCCAATCTAGTGTCCCTAAATATGTAGAATATATATTTTAAGTATCCTAGCAATTGTATATATTCAAAGTATCTGAAAGGCTCCTGATTAGTGTGAAAACTTAATAAAAATGTGCAGTAAATAGTTTAACAGGCCTTTTTAAACACAAAAATAACCCTATTGAGAGAAAGCATTGGGAAAGGGTAGAATTTTAATTCCCCTCCCCTTACTCAATTTCTCTGCCATTGATGCAGGATTTTAGGTTGAAAAGGGTCTTTGCATTTTTGTTCCCTGCATGTAATGTGCAGTTTAGTCAACATCATAACCTTATCGTGCAGTTCAGTTAACTGAAAATGATGTTACATAGGAATTGATATGTGAATCATTGGCATGAGAATTTGTATGGACATCATATTTTACATTTTAAAAACATCCTTTTAAATATTATGCATCTGTACCTAAAAAGGAGATTGGTCCAAATGTAGCCATTTTTAGAATAAAAAAATATAGCCATTAAGTGAGCTAGGATCCATTCTAACTAAATCTGAATCCAATCCAATATTGAATATTTGGGAAAAGGTAGGAAAAATATTTCTCAGGTCTTCTGATCCTTAATGTTTGCATTTTCACTAAATAGTGGAATTCTTAAAGATAAATCAAAGTATAAGATATAAAAGTTACATTTGGCAAAAATTATGGGAATAATAAAATTTATTTATTTATTTAGTATATGGCATATGTTAGCCAGGGATCACCGAGGTGGCTGTCTGTGTCTGTGAAAGGATTTTGTAGGCATTCAGGGGAGGCTCCTTTCTTGTCCCTGCGCAGTTTATTTGCTCATGGGAATCGAACCGTCGAGCTGCCGACCTCAGCGGTGCACAAGCCCAACATCTTACCACGTGAGCTACTGCAGCCCCCTAATAATAAAATAATAAGTGCATTATTACTTAGTTGTAAAAAATATTTAAATAAAAAATAATATAAATATTCAAATCCTGAACTATATTGACTTTTCCACCCATATCTGGATATCATTTGTCCACATTAATGTGACATAAACAGTGTATTTTCTTATAATGATTACTTTAATTTTTCAATACTGACACAGAAAATGCAAAATTAGAATTTAGCTGCCAGGGTTTTGGTAATTTTCTGAGTGTTAAGAGGTTTTATTTTATTTTATATTATAATTTTCTTTAAAAGCTTCACAATCATTTAAAAGAACCATTATTCCTTTTGAAAGTTAAAGTCACTGCATTGTGATCCAAAATTGTATTTGGTAACATCTACGTTTTTAATAGCCAACATCTTAGAAATCCAAATCATATCCATTCTTGAAAAAGATATGTGTTTCAGAAAAACCACACAATTTGTATATCTCCATATATCAACAGATTACAAATTCCATTAAACTTAAAAAATTATAATTTACCTTTTTTAAATGTTCTCATAATGTACCTTGTATATTTTTTAAAAAATTCTCAAAAGTAGGGAAGCAACCTCGTTGCAATCTCCCAGAAAACACCAATTTTCATGCAGAAAAGCCAATAATTTGTCTATGTTTATAAAATACTATTTAATTTTGATTGGGTACATAAATTCCTAATATCAAAGTCTTGGTCCCCTGTAGATCAATGTCAACTCCAACTTATCTACTATGATCATCAGTCAATATGAGTTTTGGATATAGATGAGGATTTATATACAAGTAACTCCTTTTTCATTCCTGTTGAAATAGATTCTTCAGGCAGATTTTTGTGCTTTATATCTTTTTTCCCTAATAAGTGTTTTTGTAAGTAAATCACATATTGTTTTAACTTTTTCAAATAACGATTTTTTCTCTTTTAGAACCATTTGCTGCATTTGTATTCTACATTAAGCAATTATCCATAATTAGGCAATACTTTAAAACGTCATCCCTATTGTACCCAATGTTTTGTTGTATTTGTTGTAGAATTTGTTTAGTTGCATCTGTCATTGTCACTTCCATTGTATTTCCTCCAATTCTTTAAATTTTCCCAAAAATATATCTTGTTTTCTGCATAGAGTTCAGTTTAAGAGGAAAAAAACACTCTTTCTCATCCAATTGAAATTTTCTAGTTTATCAAGAAAAAAAACTCTCTTTTCACTTATAGTATTCTAGTTGGAATTTACTAAAGAACAATTGTTTTATCAATCCATAGTCTAGTATTAAAATGCTGCTACAAACTTGATATCTAATACTTTTCCTAACAAACTGCACAAGAACATATCATGGAACATTTCTTAATTTTGCAAAATATGTATTAATCATATAAACTTTATAAGTCCCTGTCACAGTTTAATCTTCCTCCCAACCCAGGAAATTAGACAGGTTTAACAAGCTTTTGTTTTATATCTTCTCCATGTTTTAAGGAATTGCTCTAAATCTTAAACTAAATTATTTTTCTCTCAGTTCCAAAAATGCCAAATTGTCCAAATCTTTCTCCGGCTCTTTATTTATAACTTCTTTCTTACTTTCCAAAATTTCCACTATGTTAGTAATTTGTCTTTGATCTTCAACCAATTGTCCTACAGACTCTTCAATCTTATTGACTTCTTCTTTCCTATCTCTTTTTAAAAATCCTACTTCTGTTTCCTTTTTTAAAGTATCAAAACTATTGGCAACCATTAAAGTCATTTCTTTTGCCAAATTGCCCAAACATTTTCTGCAACAAATCTGGTGAAATAGCATTCCCTTTAAGTTATTTTAAGTGAACCCCTCCTTCCTTCTCCTAAATTTGCAGCTTTTCTTGTGATTGTCATAATGAGAAGGTGAAAATACAAAATTAAATTTTAAATGGATACTCTATCTTTAAACTTTATCCGTATTAGCTCTCTGTAGTTATAGTGACACAGTGTCTTAGATACTATTTATTTGGGAAAAATAGCTTAAGATCAATAGAAGAAACATTCCCTATATAGTAGGGTACATTTGAATCTCTGATTCATCTAGGCTCTTGGCCACTGGAAAATATCATTCAGAAATCAACAGAAAACTAGGACATGTTAGCCACTGAATAATTTAAAATTTGGACTTCAAGGGCAGGAAGGAGCAAACTCTACTATGCATGGAGTTTGGAATAGATTTTTGCTTTTTAAGATTCCCAATCACTGGCATTTCAGGCAGGTTGTATGACTTAAAATGGATTTTGCTTCAGTTTGGGTCATAGTCTTTAGGTCATAGATGCAAAACTGTCTTTGACTCAACATTTCCAAATAGGAATATAATTACTGTAGGTATCCTTTGTAAAGCCCAGCCTTGATCAATTAACTCTTAGCATTTTTATCTAATGTGGTTCTTAAGATCTCTTGTTTTAGGAAAGGCATATCCTGTAAATGTTTGACAATATCATGTGCTTCAGTTTTGGTTTGATATTTTTTCCCTTTAAATAATGTTATTCATTCCTCTTTATTGCTGAGGCTCCAGCATTAAAACCTGGACAATTTCACTGTGCACAGCCAAGCTGGAGGTGTTGAGCCATCAGCATATCTCTTGTGCCATTGATAATGCTGTTCTGGAGCTCCTCACTAGCACCATTAACAGAACAGTCAGTGGTTATGCTCAACAACTTGAGTCAGCTTGCATTCTCAGGTGCTTTTAAATGACACTAGAGGCTTGTAGCAAAGCTTGCCAGTGTTGGCAGCTGGGCTTGGCCCTCGTGTTACCAGATGGCCCCATTTTTTTTTCTTTAAAGAACCATCTCTTTCATTTTTTCCCTACACTGCTTACAACTGCATTGCATTAAAAGTTGGTTAGTACAACTATGACCTGCTCTGCATTCCTTCAGGTAGTTTTACAACAGAACGACAGTTTGATATATTGCTATAAGTGTTCATTTCTATATATTTTGGGGAGTTCAACAACACTTTGCAAATCACTCATTCAGATATCAATGTCTGGCATCTATTAGAAGGATTATGAGCTAGAAAGGAACCAGAGTATTACTGGCACAGAGTGATGAGTCTTATGAATTAGACAAGCAATGATTTCCCTACAGGTATCCAGCATACCATGTCTAAGGAATGTATCAATATCACATGCAATTGAATTCAGCCCAGCCCTCAGAATTGTGAAAACTTGAGAGCTCAAATCCTGGGAATTACAAATATATCCCTGTAGTTTTCTTAGCAGCATTTTGTTACTATTGCTTTCTTTTGTTTGCCACCCTTTAACTCCCAGACACCCTTCCCTGTTTAACTCACAGCTCTGGTATTTCCTGATGGTCTCCCATCCAGATACTAAATCATACTTTATTTAGATTTTTATGATCAGTTGAAATTAGGTAAGTATTATAACTTCCTGGGGATGTTTTAAGAAAATATTGAATAAAAATCAGAGCAAAGCAATTATGGGAGAATATATTCTCCCATAATTCCCCAGGTCGTATAGCCATCATTGAGACGATGTAAGTTCATCTTCAATGCCATTATTTTATGATGTTTGGATGACTCTAAAAAAACAGCCTATATCACTACTGGTAGTTGGGCTGATGGGAATACATTTCTAACTATGTTTTGTTTTAAACTATGTACCTGAAAATATAATATTTGAATGAATCTGGATGCCAGAAATAGTTGCAATTCTATGTCAGGTTGTATATCTTTGCTTGGTATCATATGTAGAATAGTTTTTAATCACATGTTTTGTGCATTTTCAGAGTGGAGTGGCTGGGACCTTCTTAGTCAAGAAAATGTTCTTCACAAATTAGAATGGCTTATGATCCTCAAAGCTAAATTTCGAATATCTTTGTAGAATGTTGCATGGCTTGCTTGAATGGTCTAGAATGTGTTCTGGAGAGCTACTTAATGTATCAAAGGAGATTATTTTATTCTACCAGAATTTTGAGAAGTACTGGTAATAGGCTCATTTTGTTAATCTTTAGTATGGCCAGAGACTGTAATCTTTAGTAATCTTTAGTATGGCCAGAGACTGTAATCTTTAGTAATCTTTAGTATGGCCAGAGACTGATAAATGGGTCATTATCTTTTGTGGCAAGCAGATGGTTTGGCCATCTCTTTTTCCATTGTATAATTCTGTATATCACATATTGGAAGGCTCCTAATTGTCTTTCCAGGCCACCCTTATTTTTAAAAATCTTCAGCCAGCCATAAAACCCCACCAAAAATTGAGGAAGTAGTATTATACTCAGTGAAATTGAGTGTTTGTATTTGGAGACAATTTTCCATGGCAATAACTAAAATGTAAAAGGAAAATAGCAAATAAAAATTGAATGAAGATACTCAGATCATTCCTATCATCTCTAGTAACAACCAAGCTGGCTGGGGATGAGGGGAACTGTAATTCAACACTAGAGGGCACCAGTTTAAGGAACTCAGACAATGCCACTGCTCTGCAGTCATCCTTTTCCCCCACCCCATAAATCAAGACTGAAGATTTTCATATTTGAATAATTATTTTAAAATCAATCAATGTGTCTGTCTATATGTCTGTCTCTGTCTCTCTGTTTGTGTGTGTGTGTGTGTGTCTCCCTCCCTCCCTCCTCCCCTCTCTTTTTCTGTTGGAAGTGATAAGACAAACAAAATATTCCAGTATTATTAATTCTGAACTGTTGCTTTAAAGTACAATCCTATTTCCATAGATCCTGAAGTGAAAGGAGGAGGCGGGTGACATCTAGTGGTCTTTTTGTGGGAATTTAGAAGTCAGATGCAAAGCATTCGATGTGGGGGCGGCAGGGAGAGCAGGAGTGAAAGAACAGTCAGATGGTGCTATGAACCTTCATTTCAACTAAGACTATTTTGGTAAGTTGCTGTTAAAAAGCCCACATATATTTCCTCTTCCTTCTACCTATACCCCCATCATGTCATTCTTAATAAGCTGCATTGTAATGAAAAGATGGCTAGAATGGTGGTGGGGGGGTTCCCATTAATAACCCCCATGGGGACAGGAGACTATAGAATCAGAAATGCTTGGGAATAGATTCTGAGGTCAGCTAGAAGGCAACGGTCATTCACCGGTCAAATTCAGGCTTAAGGCTATTTCCCCACCCATGTTCCCCCTTCAGAGAGATTCCCCTATCACAGCCCCCTTCATCTTCACCCTCAGACAAGAACCAACCACCCAGAAATAACGCCCCCAGACGATTCATTTCACCCATGTAGTTTTTTACACATAGTTTTCTATAAGGACATAAAGGTTATGTAGTCCCAAATTGGGCAAAGATGAAATAATATAATCCCACGTCAGTAATAACCCATTGCTGTCCTATAGGTGTGGCACTCTAAAATTAATATCTGTCTATAACATTGAAATCCTCTTCTTTTCCTTTAATTCTGGTTTTGTTTTATGCCATGAACATAAGTTGACTATTCTTCTGAAAATATAAACATTCTTATTATTATTGTTGCCTCCAAAATCGTCAAACTATCCCACTGTATTTAAGAAGAGGAGTGCTGTTTACTTCATACATGTTAACTGATCCAAAAGAAACACCCTTCACTAG
Organism: Notechis scutatus; assembly: GCF_049901735.1. NCBI lineage: Eukaryota > Metazoa > Chordata > Lepidosauria > Squamata > Elapidae > Notechis > Notechis scutatus. The sequence continues at coordinate 98,392,938 of NC_142025.1, read as the reverse complement.
TTTTGCATTTTTACAAATGTGGCCCTGGTTCCCCCCATTTAACATGAAAGGAAGAACGTTGAAAAAATGGGGAATCCGTGTTTTTATCCATGTTTTTTTCCCTGATTACAACTATATCATGTAGTTCAAAAATATGAAATAATCTTCAGAATATTCATTTTCAAAGGCCCACATGTAGCTTCTGTCTCTTTCATATGATTTCAAAATCTATACTTTCAGCTATCTTGGATATGCTGTACATTTCACTGGCATTCAAATAATAAGCAACAAAGCTATACAACACACATACAAATACTCTTTTATCCTGTATATTAATTAATATGGAGAAACTACCACCACCTGCTTTTATAACCAAATCATTAATTTGGATTATCCCCATTTCACTAATAAGCAAGCACAGAAAGTCTCAGGGAAAATCCATCCTTTATTATTTTGCTTTGACAGAGGGCTTAAAGCTTGTTAAAACTAATCTCCCATCTATGATCTTCAAGTATGAACTCTAGGTCAGGGATGGCCCTATCATGAGGCAGTGAAGTAACAGATTTTAGTTACCATTAAGGATGGGTGGGTGAGATATTTATAGGTCTGACATATTGAGGAAATTTCTGCCTCCCAATGAGTAAGTTATGTGTTTAAGAAATGGTTTGTCATTTTTTCCTAAACCCCATCTCCTTTGAGTTGGAATAGAATACCAGAATCCAGAAAATCATTGGTGCGACTTTCTGTGAAGTTTTCTTCTTGTCTCCAGAGAAGATAGAATTATAATTTATAATTGATCTCCTCTGGCTAAAACTATGCCAAATTGTGCCCACTCTGTTAGCCTTTTCTAATAACACATAGGAATCTTAATATCCAGATATTGTAAGATTGCTTATTTCTAGACACAATCTTTCATTTAAATATCTCTTCTAGAATATAACAGTGCCTTATATAATAAGAGACTTTTCTTTCAGTCAATTCATTTCTAAATTATCTTGTTCATTGTGGTAGGTAATATTTAGTTTTCTATCTCAAATACAATTTTCTTGTGCTAATGCAATATTTAGATATAATATATGTATAGTTGTATGTGTGCAATTCCACCACCCTGTTTATTTTATGCAGAAATTTATCATGGACCCTGTAAAAGTCTTTATTCTTTGTCAGAGGTAATAATAAATGCACTGCTAAAGACAGTAGTTTAATTCCTTATACCTCCCAATCTGGCACAGAATAAACTCCATTCATCTCTGAGTAATTTTTTATCACATAAATCTTTAAAACGTATCATTGTAGGCTGTTGAGGCTGAAATATTGCAAATGTATTAGTTATGTAGTGTATGTAGTGGATTCAATGCATTTCCATTTGAATATATTATCAAGGAAATGTGTGTCTTTAAATATGACATTCCTTCCATTTTCCAAAAGCAGGTTTATAACAAACTCTTGACTAGAACCAACTTTGCTTTTATTAGACAAAGATTTAGTTCTAAACACTTTACTAATCTTCCCAAGTTGGTTATGAGGAGCAAAGAGAACTATGTTATAAATTGACAATAGAAATGTTAATAATTAGTCATACTGATTATTTCTTGGGAAGATGATACTAGTAGAAATAAATGTTTTTGTTTAAGCTATTAGTTCAGAAATATGTGCAACACTGGTTCAGCCCAATCTTTAGCCAGAAAATCTCACATTTGCTTGATAATTTTTTCTGATATTTATTTTTTAGTAACCTGTACTGCAGTCATAATCTAATTACAGTTGTGCAAAAATATTTTAAAATCATATTTTAGAATCTCTTTTTTTAACATACCAGAGTTTCCTGTGCATTAGTCACAAAACTTGTTTTCTTGTAAAATTATTTATTTATTTAATCAATCTCTTAGAACTTCAGAATATAAATATATATTGTTATTTAATTTGGCCGTGATCAAGACATTCTTAAAAGAACAACAACGTGAAAATCAGTGCGTTTAGAGAGCAGGAGATAATTATAAAACCATTTCCTGATCCGTATGAGATGCAAGTAACATTTAAAAACCCGATTGATGTCAGTAACATTTAAAGTGGTTGGTGCCACGAAATGTCACATGCGGCCTTGGCTTTTCATTAGCAGAGAAGCAAATAGATTGATGGGATCGGGGGTTACAGTTCTGGGAATAAAATAAGTTTGCCTTAGCCCCATAACTCTTTTCAAGTTTACTGGTGTAGTCAAAGGTGGGGGGTGGGGGGGGAATAGAAGGGGCGGCTGATACTGGAGAAACTGCTTTTGCTTCATTTGCTATAATCAAGAATAAAATTTGTATGAACTTTCAGGAGCTGCTATTGTGTCAAAGTGGTAACGAATCAACAGTTGAAAAAAAAAATTAAAAGCTGGCTATTAAATGCTGCACAAAAGAAGCTAAATCCCACAGCCGTGAGAACTATCATTTACAAGGAGCCGGGTCTGAAAGATAAGCGTTACAAACACAATTAATATTCAAACATTTTCCCATCAAAGGAATTCTTCCTGCTATCAGAGAATCCGCAGAAGAGAGTTTGTGGTAGAGTTGTATGATTATAACCTATCTTTTTCTTTTCTTCCTTTCTTTTCCTTTTTCTTTTTCCCTTGCCTACTCCATCTATAAATGAACAAACATCTTGATTTTATGGCTTCTTTCTTTGTTAAACTGAAAGGTGGAGGATGAGGAATAAAAAAGGAAAAAGAATATATGAAGAGTCAAAACAAAAAAGATCCCCAAATATTATGAAAGACTGAAAGTCTAACTAACACTTTAATTCCACATTCATTTGTGTTTTAGCAATGAAGTTGTCACAAGCCATAATGCAGAATTTAATTAAAATAGCATAACGAATCTAGATATATCCTGCTATTGCTATCTCCAAATAATAGCTTGTGCTGTTGATTTTTTTTAATGAAATGACAGTTTTGAAGGTGCAGCTGAGCTGATACAAAAAAATAAATATTTTAACTACTGCTGTCAAAAAAAGGACCCCCAAAAAGGTTTTTTTTCCTGTTTTTTCTTTGGTCTATTTCCTTTGCCACTCCTCAAATTGTCCTTGAGTTCTTTCTTGTGCAACTGAAGGGAAAAGCAGCAAGGAATTGGGGAGTACTCTTATTTTTTTCCTCTTTTATTTGACTTACAGAAACCTGGGAAATATTATGAGAATACCTATTGCCTTGGACAATGTTGACATATGACTGAATGTAAGGGAAGGAAAATGTGAGGATATTTCCAGATGATAGATTCTTATGCATAAACTTATGACTTCAAAGAAAGTCAGATGGTTAGCAAGTTACCCATGAGAATTTTATTGACTCTGTAGTCTTCATCTGATGTGTGGGCTGTTGGGGAAAAACACAATAGGAGTATCCCGTGTATCTAGGCCACACGGATCAAAGTATTGCATCAGAATATCTCATCTATGAAATTATGAACATCTGGATTTTGGTAAGACTCCCTTTAAAGCTAAAAGACTAAGAGAGACAGGCTGCTTAGAACATTTCTGAACACTTATGCTGGTATCTGTTCTTTCTGGTAGAACTTTTTTTCCGAATTAAAATGAGAGTAAATATAGTATCATACATTTTGGGCATTTCTAGCATCATAACCCCAGTTTGTCTCAGATGTAGAACTATTAAAGGACATCTAGTTGGGAAAAGAGCATTTAAAAAATCACATTTTTCAGAATATTCAATTGTTACCATTGCTGTCATCTCACAAGTATTGGCTTTCAGAACTGTAATTGAATAAGTTATGCTGAACTTGTTCCACCCCAGCAGGTCTTTGATAAAAAAAATGATACAGTAGGCCAGAGAATGGAGTTTTAAACATATTTCCTATAGTACATAATATTTGTCCATAAACAGGAATTTAATAATATTTTCCATTAAATGTGTTCTTATATGTAGAAGGATCATAAATAATTTAAGCATGCCTAATTTTTGGTCCCATGATATTTCTCTGTATACCTTCTGCTATTCCCTTCTCTTTTTCTCCATTCCGTTCCCTTTTTTATCCCTACTTTTGCATTATCTGACAATTTATAACGTATTATTAGTTGGTACTGCTAGTGTTATTCTTCTTAACTCTGTCATAAACATGTGTATATATGGATCTTGTGTCTGGTTCATTGTAATAGAAATGCATAACAATAGCTATATAATGCATGCACTTTATACATGTTATCACTGTACCAGAGACTGAACAGTTAGTAAATTGTTGTAGAGCAGTTTGGTTTTTCTTCAGTGTTTTTTCACAATCAAGAGCCCTATAGTCATATTTAAAGGAATCTTGAAATTAATGGGATTGATTTTTTTTCAATTTCAAGTTCTACTGGTTTATAATAAATCTACTATAGATAGGGCCATATAAATCTGTTAATTTGAGGGGATGGACAAGATGCAGAAAATACTACCGTGCAGTTGTTTTCTTATTTTTCCTCTTTTCATATGCTTTTACCACCTTTTTTTAGACAGCAGAAGATCCCAAATATTTCAAGAAAGAAGTGGAATGTTAATATAATTTTCATTATAATATATAAACTTGGCCCTTGTTTTCCACCTTTTTAGAAAATTACTATTTTTCTACATTATAATGAGTTGTGATCTATTGAATGACAACATACATTGTATGGTGTGTAGATAATATCTACAAATCAGTATTTGTGTTTGAATTAAGAGATCCAGCATAATTTTGAAAATGTATCTTTAGGGGGGGAAGTTTTTCATTATTACCATTTCTCCACAGAAGGCCTGCACCCAGCTCAGTTTTCTAGTTTTCCCTGAAGTAATTAATGTTTACATATCCTGAAATAATTCAAATTTCAATATGCTTAAAATCATACTTAAAAAGCCACTTGGGCCAAATTTTAAATTTTCTAATGTGAATAGAAAAAAAATGGTTAAAGCAATGCCATGTTTGGAAAATTGACTTATAGGAATATAGAAATATGGATATCTGTCTGTGCTGCACTAATCGTCCATCTGTTCCAACAGAGTCAACATGCTTTAATTTTTTTTTAGCCTTGAGGTAGGAGTGTTTGTAGTCCCGTAGAAGAAATGGTAACTGGAAGTCTGGGTGAAATACAATAGAAAACATAAAAAGACTTAAATCTTCAACCTCAGTGAGGTAGAACAGCAATTGTAATACTGCTTAAAGATTACAGTGCAAGAAATCTAAATGATAGAGCTAGGAGCTGCTAATCTGGAAATACTACTACTATGCCTTTACTTTATTATGCCTATACTACCCTTAATTTGCTATGCCAATTACTATGGCTTTAACAGGTTTAAAAGATTAAGGGCACTTCCCCGTTAGGTTCTATGCCAATTTGAAAGAAGATCCAGTGTGATCCCATGACATCAATTGTATTCAAGTTTTATTTCTGGTTCAGTTGCAGTGTGTATTTGAATTAAGTGTGAAGTAGTTCTGTCTTTGTAATGCTACTGCTTTAAAGAACTTATAGCTGGACTGTTTTCTCCTACACATGTTTTCTTTATATTTTATTATATATTTATCTCTTTTCTCACATTTGTAAATAAATAAAATATAGGTCCTTCTCAGGTTTATAGCCTAGCTTAATGTGTCCAATTTGGTCTTCTTGGTGAGCTTTTAAAATTATAATTGCCAGCAACTAATCCATATTGAAGCTCAATTTATTTCACAGATATTTTCACTGATATTACATAAATGAAGCAGTGTCTTCAATGCATACATAATATTTTGAATATAATCCAAGTTTACCAAAAAGCATACGTTGACTTTTTCATGATATCAATATTTATTTAGTTGTATATGTTAGGGGATAGTGGTGATAGATATGTATCATTGTTACACAATAATTATATTTAAATGACTATAAAAAGAAAGCCCCATTTTATTTATGTATTTAAAGAACTCTCTGTCTTAAATGCAGTTTAATGATAAAGAGCCACGAGAAAAGAGAAAAAAGTAAATTGAAATTGATAAATCAGTGGTCAGTAATTGGATAGCGGATGGAATAGCAGGAACACAGGTCACCTGATCAGAGTATTCTCCAAGATGTATCAATTTGTATTTACATTATAGCATATATTTTCAGTTTCTATACCTTATATTATATACAAATCAGCATTCTCTCTTGGGTAATGTGCAAGTAATGTGCAAAGGTGATTTTAGTAAGTATGGAATAATGCTTATGGATTGCTGGAGATATTATGACTGGCGAAAAATCCAAATGCTACTCTTGCCATAGTATCACAGGAACATCTCCAGAATCATTAAATTATTTTTCGTTGATCAAAAAGAGTTGATAAGTGATTATCAATTATTTAACAAAAACTGTTTATCCAAATTATCAAAAATATTTTGGATTTGAATAAATGTGTATTTGTGTATGTAGATTGTTGTAATATATGGTCCATGATATGCTGATTATTTATCCACAATGTAAGCTCAGCTTCTTCTTGGCATCACAATTATATGACAAATATTTGGGAAAGCGCAGTTATTTATGTAAGTGTTGACATGGAAAGAAAGGAAACAAAACAGCACTGGAACTTACAGAAAAGGTAGTGATACTACAGTTATTAGCCAATTAAATCTATCAAAGAAGAGGGAGGGAGGGAGGGAGGGAGGGAGGGGGGACAGAGAGAGAAAAGTAGATAGGTAAGTAGGTAGATAAGTAGGCAGGCAGGCAGGCAGATAGATTTTATGCATAGCTTTTTGTCTTTTCCTAAGGTGAACTTGGAGATGAAAAGTGGTATTCATTCAAAAAAAGTAGGTGGGTAAGAAGGCATTTCCAAACAGCTCTATCAATCTACAAATTTACATTCTGAATTCCAAATTCAGATAATGATACAATTATATATTCTAAGTGACACAGATTTTAGTGAAAATAACAACATTACATTTTTAATATGAAATTGCCCATAATATATCAGCAAAAAAGTTGTAGTTCTGATAAAACTATAATTGAATTTTATTGTGGTTCCCAGCATTACTTTCCATCAGCCTTTGGCTAGGGACTTGTGGCAGTAGAATGTACAAATCCTATCCATGCAGCCCACATGCTGATACAGTCAGGCAGAGATTGGCAGTGTTATATAACACAGGCTGAAAAATAAGTTGGCAAATTATTGTGGCTAAGAGTGGAAGCAATATACCAGAAACCTCTAATTTGGTCTTGGCCTTGGGCAAAATCCTTGTTTTCAGATGCAGTTCATATGCCATTAATTGAACATGTTAAAACAAACATTGATCCCCGCAAGGATAAACCAAAATGTTCTTCATTAATTTTGATAACTTGAGGAAAGCAAAATAATGCATTCTCTGTTTATAATTCTTTATGATCTACCTGGCCAAACCCAGTTTTAAGAAATAAATAATTAAAAGAAAGTAGAAATGAGAGCTTTAAAATGCCCATGAACATCAAACTATTCTAAGACAAACTAAGTAGGCAAGCAGTTAAGGATATGTTGTACCATATTTTTATTTAAATTGTAATAGATATTTCTAAATGTGCAAATTTTCTGCAATCTGTGACTATTTGGTTTTGTTTTAGCTGTATATAAATGGCAACACTAAGTCGTGGAGAAAATAATTATTCTAATAATCAGGTTTTACCAGTGGTGGGATTCAAATTTTTTTTTCTACCGGTTCTGTGGATGAGGTTGGTGTCCGTGGCAGGGGAAGGATACTGTAAAATCTCCAGTCAGAGGTGGTATTTGCCGGTTCTCTGAATTACTCAAAATTTCTGCTACCGGTTCTCCAGAACTGGTCAGAACCTGCTGAATACCACCTCTGGGTTTTACTCTGATGAGGTCCAATCATTCCCAGTTCTTGATTTCACTAATATGGATCATCCTCAAGTAACTGGACTGAAGCATGTTTTGAACTTCTGATATGATATGAAATATTATCAGATGAAAATGCTCTAATACCATTCTCCTATCTATAATCTGGAAATAATATATTGCTGATAAAAAGGTGTAGGAAGAATTATGTAGAGGACTGTACCAAATTAAACAATCATTAGGGAATCTAATGTTTAGTGCTATTCTCTACATACATGAATGCAAAATAATTCCTGCAGGAAGAGCAGTATCCAAGTACTTTTCCTTGATGCTCTAGATTTAATTGTTAGGGAAATATTTAACAAAAACCTAGGGAAGTGTTCTGAAGCAGCATCCTTTGTAAGAGTAATATGCATGTTGTTGCATCAAGGAAGCACTATATAAATTATTTATCTGTTGTTCAAATCATTTCTCTGCATGATTTTTCAGACAGTCATAGATATACTTTTACAAAAATAGTTCATGCTTATAAAATTCTGCAGGTGACTTAAAATGTTTCACAGTAGACTTAATACCTAGTAGTGAATGCTGAGAATGAAAGAAAACAACATCAGAGATGTGGGTTTGTCAGTAAGCTGTTGCATTCAGGTCAGATTCCATCCACAAATTGCACTACCAACTTTAAAAGTTATGGGACTACTACATATATTTAAGCTGCTTCTCCATATTGTGTATTGTGAATAAATTAATAAATAGCCATGAATGGTGATCAAGAGACAAGGGGTGATAATTTGAGTCTTTGAAATTCACAAAAAAAGGGCATGGCATGGGTTCATAGAATCATAAATAGCTGAATAGAATAGAATAACAGAATTGGAAGGGACCTTTGAGGTCTTCTAGTCCAACCCTCTGCTCAGGCAGGAAACCCTATACCATTTCAGACAAATGGTTGTCCAATCTCTTCTTTAAAACTTCCAGTTTTGGAGTATTCACAACTTCTGGATGGTTCTAGTTCATAATAAGTAAAATGTCTGTTTAAAATAATTAGATTTAATTCTTAGAAGAGCAGTAGGCATGACGTCTAAAAAAAGAACCTCCTTGGACACAGATTCAGACCAAGACAATTAGCTGCATGAGATGAAAGAGAGTGGTTTCTACTTCATGGTACCATCTGCTCTCTAACTGACTTGTAGGTCAATACCTCTGATGGGGCAGAATCCAGCCCCTGTTTTTAATCTGAGTTGGTTATAGGGCTCAGATGAAGCAGGGTAGCAGAGATAGCTCCAGTAGAACAAAACAGCTGCTAACTCTCACACACACACCCAAAATGCCATCTATTTTCTCTTGCCTAAGGCAGCCTCCTCATTCTGCTTGAATCCTACGAATACAGCATGCCACAACCAGAAACAATGGCTTCCTCCGTAGTCCTTTTCTTAGGAGCTTTCCCAAGAACATTTACTTAGGAGTAAGTTTTATTGACAAATTGTTGCTCATTTCTTCATAAATAAACATAGAATAGAGTGCTACAATTAATATTAGGTATGACTATACAAAATCCTGACATTTTAAAAATAGTCACTGATCCTTGTTGAAAACTAATGGGTGTGATTCCCTCATTCTCATTCACCCTTTCAGTTGCAGAATTGACCATTAGATGTTGCTCAAGGTGGGGAGGATGGAAAAATTACTCCACGTAGGGAGGAATTCTCAAAGAATGAAAAGACACAAAAATAATTGGAGTGACCTTTTTAAAAGAAGTAGCTCTCTGGAGGGTTCTATTCAAGAGATTATTTTGATAATTTTAATCATCTAATCAGTGTTGGATTCTTTTAATTTTTCCACCCTTCTTACTTTTCTTTTTTCTTTTGGATGGTTCTCCCAGCCAGGGGAATCTAAAATAAATTGAGTCCTTTACGTGATTATTTCAAACCCCTTCACAGGTCACTTCCAAAGTTTAAATCTGATGGTTGCTCATTTTCATCAGATGCGAGCAGCTCAAGACGTTAACGCTGAAAATAATTGGCTGCTGAACAAATTTAGGAAATCAAGTGTGTGATAAAGCAAATAGAAATGTTTCCTTTAGCTCCCTCCACCCCCACCACCTCAAACACCCTCTGTCATTTCTTCCCTGGAACAATGGTGCTCTGTGTGTGTGTGTGTGTGTGTGTGTGTCTGTGTGTGTGTGTGTCTGTGTGTCTGTGTGTGTGTCTCTGTGTGTCTCTGTGTGTGTGTGCGCGCGCGCATGCATGCGTGTGTGTGTGTGTGTGTTTATGGAATGTGGACCTGTTCTCATGCCACCTTCACAGATCTGCTATTAAAGTTCCACCTAAGGCTAAAGAAGTTTTTGTCCGTGAAAAACGGTCATTTTGTTCCCTGTGCCCCTCCACCCATCCTTGCTGGATAGAATGTTATTAAAATGCTAATTTAAAAGGAAAAAAGAGTTAAATATCTAGCAATGGTGAAGTCTAATTGGACCCATAATGAGTTTACTAAATGTGAGCGCCCCTGACACTCCCGGAGAATAAACAGCCAGCAAACAGATCATTAGCAACGACGTTCATTTATTTTGGCGACCTTAAGATGACCCCGCCGAGGGTAGGGTAAAAGAGCAGGTGGATCCGGCTGTGACACCCCCCTGGGGGGTATCCAGGAAATGAAGCTATAAGCAGCTGCTATAGCAACACCTCTGTTGAACAGATGATGTAACAAACAGCATCAGTCTCCGCCTGAATATCTTGGCAAACCAGAATGTGTCCAATTTCCCCCTTACATCTCCTAGATACACGTTCACATATACAGGCACCTAAACACACACACAGGGAGGGGATTTCTTAACAATCACATCTCTTAACTTGATTTATTCATTGTTTTTCAATGTTTTTGAGTTTCAAAAACCCTTTGAGTTTCCAAATGAGGGATTAAAACCTCTCAAGAGTGAATTATTCCAGCATGTTTTTTTTTTTCCCTCTGAGACTCATCGCTATCCCAAAAGCAGCTAGTTCATTGGCAGTGGCAATAGCTGGCAAGATCAGGCAATAGCCTGGGGCTTGTATATATTGGAAGGTAATGAGTAATGCTACAGATTGTTCATGATTTTCAATCCCATCCTTCTTGATTCCATTACAATACTCAGGCAAGTAGTGGAAGGGAGGGATTAAGGGTTACAGAAAAAAAAGATGTTTGAGCCTCTTGAAAAGAGTCAGTTGAAGACACTTTAGTGCCTGAGCAGAAGGGGAAAATTTTTCTTACTCACTTCTAGATCTGATCAATTGAATTTCATCTCAACACTGGTGGTGACTGTTCAACTTCTATCCAGCAGAGGATAGAAGGAAAGAATGCTTGATTTTAAGAAAGGACATGTTATATTACAGAATCCAGTCTGTTACTGCTCCAGGAAACATTGTCACTCTAACAGGAAGGCCAGCCCTAAAATATATTTTGTTACCTTTGTTTGGTTCTTCTGTAATTCCCATGAATCCCACATTTCCATGAATCACTGGAGAAGGGCAGCCATGGAGTGCATTATTACATTCTTTACCAAGCAGGTTTAAGATCATCTGTCTTTCTCAGGAAATTCAAAAAGGTTAGAAAGTCAGAAAACTCTAGGTTTATATTAATTATTTTCTGAGTTTCTCAAAGCCCACAGATTAGATAATTCTACAAATTCAGTGGCAAAGATTAGCACCTTCATCAAAATCAATGGCTTTCTTTAGAACTGCTCTATACTTGATTTGTTTAAATTTGGTGTTTGACTTGCTTGATTAATTTCTTCACCACATATACTTTCACGATGTACACTTTTTCTCACACACAACAGGATACACACACTAACATATAGATCCTAACAGCCATTAGTTGCAGCTATGGGCAAATTCAAAGCAAGACAACTATATGGGAAAATCGGGAAGACTGTGAAAGATAAATTAAAATTTTAAGTTCATGTCCAGGTCATTCCTGACACCTCTGAGGGTCCTGAAATGTATGCCTGTTAAAAATTCACATTTGGTCTAATTCAAAATTCTCCTAGATCAGTTTTATCACATACAGTGATGGAAATAAAAAGGGTAACCAATGTCATGCAATGTGACATTGCCAAAGTTAACTTGCAGCATCATAAAATAGACCCAAACCAAACAAAAATTACAAAGTAAGCAACAATAATTTATAGATGAAATTTTAGGCTTTATCAAACCAAAAGATGAGGACATCATTGTCTGATCAAAGATGAAAATGGAAAGTCATATGTTACAATCTTGAGAAGCTAAAATTAAGTAAGATTTAATTTTTAAAAAAAATCATAAATAAAAGTATTATTTCAAGTTTCTAACAACTACAATATGGATTTTGGAACTGAAAATCCTTCCAAAAAGGATCATTCTAAAAGCCATCATATTGTCATAAAATCTTTTCAGTTGTGTCTTTATGAGCAATCAGTATATATCATTTCATTAGCCCAATCTTTACTCAAAAAGCATCTTTACACAGACCCCTTGTCGTGTGTCTGGAACTTCAATCAGGCTGCTATAAGATTGAGAGAGTCATCAGGCAGTATGCCTGCAAGCAAAATATGCATGTGTAAAAATATCTGGGACTTTTAGCTGAAAGACAAGTACTGAAGGAATAGCATCAAAAAATTGAATTGGCTGGAATTTGAATGAAAGACTAATATCATGTTGAGGTCTGCTATTGAAAAAATGCAATTGGAAACACAATGCTCTTCCCATTTCAATAGAGATGGCTTCACAATTTGAATAATGCAGATGAAGGTACCACTATATTGAGCCGAAGGAGAACTCTTAGTAAAATATCAACTCTTCATGTTTTTTTTTGAAATGTCCAAAGCCACAAATGAAATTCTTATTACCTGGCTGTACATGGAAGGTCTCAGTTATATGCCATTCTTTGTGCTCCCTGTTGTTTACCTGAATTTGCTTTCAAGTTGTGTTGACAGTGTTTGTGAGTGACTGCAGTAAGGATAAATACAGGTCAGATTTAAATTGTTCCTATCAGTTTGAAGAGTGAAAATAATGTCAGATTCCCTCAATTTTATTGGATATACTGTATTTTGAAGATGTAACTTTTGATCTGAAAATCTTATGTTGTAGCTTTATTTCTGCCTGCGCAGTTGTCAGTCTTCTACCCAATGTCTCAGGAGTGAGGTCTTTATGATCACTAGAGCCACTCAGCTTCTAAAATTCACAGAAGTAGTTTGCCCAGTTTTCTCCATATTTCTGGACTTATCTTTCAATGTTCATCAAAGCCTGAACAACTTCTGATAGTTGTAGGAATTTTCCAACAAAGCAAAATTTTAGAAGCTGAGTTATTATTTTATTTGAATGTTGTGCATTTCAGTGGTTTACTTTTAGAAGTCTATTTTCAGAGCTATAATTTCATGTCATATAATTATATCCAAACTTTATATGTTGCAATACTCTCTACTTCTAAAGATTGGGTAAGTGCTGCTATATATAGAAATTTATTACTTTTATTATCATTTGGGTTCTACAATTTCTCTGAGGAGTTCAGGTATTGCATCTGGGGATCTTACACAAATATCTGTAAGGTTATTGGTCAAGTCAACCTTTTAGGTCATTGATTTGGCTATTGTGTGGATACAGTCTTGTCATTAAGATTAGAAATTATTACGTTTGCACTTATGTTCTGTTTATCCTATATATAATGGAGCTTTACATTAAAAAGATTTGATAGTTTTTCTTGTCTTGTAAGGACATTTAGAAATTTCCATAAGATCCACCTCAATTCAAGTGCCAGAACTAGCAGAAATCTTTGTATGTTCTATTGGGTACGATAACTAGCTATCCTTAGTGATCAGATTTGGAACAGGAGGAGTTTCCTATAAGACAATCATTTCTTTATTAATTCAGTGAACACTGTAATGTCTCACACAATTGGCTGTTTTGAAGACCTATGTGCTCATTTGATACATGGATGCCTATGAGGCTCATATAAGCAAATTGTTCCAAAAATGTCTGCCTCGGACAGCAGTGGAAAAAGTACCCCTCCCCCATGGCAAAATCACATTCATCTTTTTCATATACTTAGTGGGAACTGCCAAAAATGTTGATCACAGATATTCCTACTGAAAACCAAAGGGCAGACCATTGCCCCATGCCCTGAAATTGGAAGGCTGATTATAGCTAGGCTCCTAGGAAATCATGTTTTCCCCCATTCCCAATCAGGTTGCGCTGACACAACCTTCCTGCAGCCTGCAGCTTGATGTCTTTATTAAGGGTAAGTTCCTACCGCCTTTTCCAAATGGCATGAGACATGAGCAAGAGTTATCCCAAGAATATATATGAAAAGAATCCCAGCAACTAATGCCCTGTTACCTCAGGTTCTCTTCCCACCCCAAGAACATCCTCCTCCCTCCTCAGTGCACTTTCTATGAACCTGTGAAATTGTAGCAATGGCCCTTAAAGTGCAATGGGGGGAATGATTTAGGAGAATATTAAAGGCGGTGTGGAGATTCAGAGACGCCTCTCTCGGGGAGATGTGGAAAAATACGCAGCACAGATGGGCTGCACAGATTAAACATTTCCGTCACATGGTTTCCAAATTGTGTTGTGGTGCCTGAGGGTTGGCACTGCGGTCAGAACAGTGCAGCGGAGTGGTACGAAGCAGCCACACTTTTATGGAATAAATATTAATATAACTATGTCATGTGATTTTGCAATCCCATTGGCTCTGGGAGATGGGCGGAGGGAGAAGAGGAGAAGTGCTGCAGCCATAGTTATTGTCTCTGAATTCATTTCAGGTTCTTTGTCATTGATGTTTTGAGGGGCGAATAATATCAGGATTGCAAAGTATTTTGTATAAATCTGAATTAGTACAATTTGACTGTAGAATCATAACATTGGGAAGGATCCCCAAAGGATCAGATACCTCTACCCTTTTAAGACAGGAAAACTAGGCATGGGGCCAGCTGACCACAACCACACTTACATGAATGTGGGCCTTCTCCCAGATTTTATTAAGGGAAAACTGCATTGCCTTTTGTTTGTTTTTTAAAAAAGAAAACATTCTTCAGAATAAATTAAAGAATTTAGTTGATAAATCCAGATTTCAAGCCAAGCTATTCAACCTATAATTCTTTCATGAGTTCTCCATGTGGAAGTTAAAGGGAAAGATTAACAAAAGAAAATACTTGAAAGTGAATAGTTTTAAAGAAAACATTGTACATCCTAGTGATTTAACCCTTTAGGAAGACAGCTATGTTAGTCCTCATTAGCCAAAAAGCAGGATTCTATTAGCACTTCAGTAACTAATTGTATTAAAAGGCATAAACTTTCATGAATTATCAAGACTCATAAAAGCATATGCTATTTAATACAATTGATTAGTCTGAAAAAGTGCTACTAAATCCTTTTTGATTTGTACTCTAACACAGGGGTCCGTAACCGCCAGGCCATGGCCCACTATTGGGCCCTGACCCGTTTGAAACTGGGCCACGGAAGTAGTGGGTGAGTGTGTGCCTGCAATGCTTCACTTGCGCAAGCAGCTGCACTTGTGCAAACAAAGGGGCTCCCACCCACTCACCCACTGCCTACACAGAAACTTCCCCTCTCCTCTCATCCCTTCCGCTGGTCCACAAAGCTGGAAAAAATAGGAAATGCTGCTCTAATAGTATATCAGGGCATCAGCAATATTGGGCAAATTCTCAATTTTTACACACATAAATACTTTAATGAAATTTCCTTGTTATGCTTTTGGCTTTAGGAATTTTGAGAAGAACAATAAGTTTGAAAATGATAGATGTGAAGCCCAAACTCAATGTTTTGACTTAAAATTCATCACTTTAGCTTTTGTTTCATATGTGCTATACCAGTATTATACTGGGGGTATTTGATAAATTAATAAACAGATCCCACCTTCCTCCTCATCTTTTGGCTAGGGCTATGTATTGTATTTTGTATTTTTGTTGCATTTTATTTCTATATATCTTTTTAATATTTTAGCCACCCAGAGTTACCCTTTGGTAAGATGGGCAGCCAATACATTTAATAATAATAATAATAATAATAATAATAATAGTATACACATCCCCTCCCCATTCCGTAACTCCACCCAAGAATTAGAAAAGTTTAAGCTATAAGATATACCTCTCCTGAGATTATTTTCCCTGCTCCTCTAAATCAGATATCCTCAATTCCCAGACAGGTACTTGTCCATGGCCCATTAGGAACTGGACTGCGCAGCTGGAATTGAGCAATGGGCAAGCAAACAAAATTGAAAACATCCTACCCCCCAAATCTGTGGAAAAATTGGTCCGTGGTGCCCAAAAAGGTTGGGGACTGCTGCTCTAAATGACCAGAATAAACAACCTCAGCAACTTAATAGGAGTGGACTTCAACTCCCAGAATATCCCCCAACAAGTATTAAAGTTGCTGAGAAACACTAGCCTGAAGAGCAGGTCAAATTTTAACCAAGAACAGGTATATGAAGAAAGAGGAGACTGATTATGCTGAAAGCGATCCAGGCCACATTTTACAGGAAGCTTTGCCTTCACCTTTTTTCACATAACTCAGCTCATAATGTTGTGATGTCTGAGATGGAAAATGTAATTAATATACTTGCTTGTACTAATAAATGAGGTGCAATGAAGGGCTGTCCTGAAATGAATGGAAGCAGCAAAAACCAGGCAGCTGAGAAGGCCTTGCCTCCTGGTAAGAAGACCATCTCTGAGGTCACCTCTCCTGGAAATAAACTGCTTATTTTGCCTCTCTCTCTTAAAGCTAATTATGGGTTTTGAGCATCCTGTGAAGAAATGATATAGAGAGGAAGGTTCATTTTAATTCTGATTTACACAAGGAAACATTTGAGTTACTTAAAGAAGCAGTAGAGAATTGAAAGATAAAAAGGGCAAAAAATGTATCAAGTGCTCTTGAAGAATGCTACTTCTAGCAAGAAAAATGTCTTCTTGCTGAAATTTCTTATTTCTTTAATTAATACACATATCTCAAGTATGGCTCCTAGGATAACAATCGGCTAGGTAATTTAGGAAGATGTTAATGATAAATTGGGTTTATAATATTGCCCTAAGGCTTAAGAACTCAAGGACATTAAGCCACAACAAGGTTTTTTATTTGTAGCTTTATGTTGTAATGACAAACACACAGCTAAAGCAGTTTGTAAACCATTGCTTAATGCATTCAGTCAGTTATATTTCATTTAATAAACTGTGATTAAACAAACCATGGCTTAGCACAGTGATTTAATTTAATCATCAAATATATCTCAGATATAAAATCATTTTTCATTCTGAAGTCTCTATTAAGATTTCTATGCATCAATAGTCAAGGCACTATGCTAGAAAGCAGGAGACCATGACTTTAAGTCCTATCTTTGCCATGAAAGCCAATAGCCTGACTTTGGGCCAGTCATTCTGTCTCAGCAGGTCAGCCCACCTCACAGGGTTGTTCTTGTGGGGAAAATAATAGGAAACTGTGCTGCATATGTCTGCCACCTTGAGTTATTTGCAAAAATAATAAAGATGGAATACAAATAAATAAATAAATATTCTGCAGTACTTTAGTGCAAAAGGGAAAGCAAGCCCAAAGCCTATTTACAGTAGTTTTAAAACTAAAATTAAAAGCATAGTATAGAACCATTTTTTCTTCTTCGTTATCATTCAATAACTACCATAGAATTTTTAAATCGGAATAGACCTTTCTGTTCACTGCTAGAATGATAGATTTATCTCAGATTTACAAATTTGCATTACATATATATTTGTTTTCTGTTTGAAAGAGCTCTTTATGGACATAACAGAAAGACTGGTGAATATTTTGGGAGTTGTGAGAGTTTATGTATCTGATTAAAACTAAACGTTATGGTGGCATGCAGATAAGCCTTCCTTGAATTGATTTTTTTTTTTTTTTTGAATGAATCTTTGTGGATAACTCTGTCATTTAATCATCATCTTTAGTTTTGCATCTATGTGGTAAAAATATTTGCACTTGTATCTGCTATTTGTCTTATGCAGAGCATCCATATCAAACTTAGCATCTCCCAGATATCATTCCTTTTTTTTAATGGAATGGATCTTGATTTATCAGCATCTTGCATATGTTTTGCTTTTTTCGGTTCTTAGAAATAGGATGCTCCTTTTGATACATTGGTGTTTTTGAGAACGAATGGCATGAGATTCCAAAGCACAAATGGAATCATTTCCTTCTCCTTTTTTCCTACATGGTATTACTGAAGTAAAATGAAGATGAATTATCAAGACTGGAACCTTCAGCAGCTGAAACAAAATTGAGGAAGAGAAAAATCTAAGGTTGACAATATGTCAGAACTAGCTCAGGAATAAAAGAAAATATTTTAAAGTACAGGCACAACATGTTTTCTACTGTATTAAGCCACCAGATTTAAATAGGCCAGTTGCCCTGTTCTTCCATTACCATAAGTGACTGAGAAACATTCACATGTCCTAATAAAATTAATACCAGTCTGGAAGGGTAACCAATCCCTGATTACAAAGATTAGACAAATCCTGAGTACAAAAAGAACCTATATTAATTTTCTTCCATATCAGCCAAAACAAAAACAGCATTGAATATTCTATTACTCTATGGCATTCAATATTGTATATTCAAAGATGGAGAGGGCTTAGAGACCAGGAAGTACATACCTCTTATCAAGTTGGATTAAAAGTTATGCCTTGATATCTGAAATTATAGAAGTTGGTCCAATGTATCTTTAAGTCAACAGCTAAGAAAGGCTGATAGTTCAATCTATGCAGGAAACCTGGAATTGCTGAGCTACAATAGATAGTTGTTTATCCTATGTCCTATCTACACTAACCTAGAGCCCATTATCCTTTTGGCTAATGTTTTTTGTGTATACTTCTAATGTTTATCCTTAATAACTATTAACTTCACCTAGTGTTCAGTTTGAATTATCATCCTATAACTTAAGCATATTCAGTGTACTTCTGTACTCAGTGGCAAGGGACGCTAATCCTAACCCTAACCCTAACCTTAACCTTTCTCTTCTACAGGATAAAACATATCTAATTTCCTCTTGGGTTTTTATTTCAGTTTTCCTACATATCATCTCTGCTGAACCCATCTCTATTTCTCTATATCTTATTTTAAAATAAACACCAAGAACTGGATTCTGTACTCCATCTGTGCTGAGCCAGTAGAAGTGAACACTGAATAATATTAAATGAGAATGCATATTTATTATAGATTCTCCATAATAAAGAATTAATATAGCCAAAAATTCAGCATTTTTGAAGATAATATCATAACTGATGTGTTTTCCAATTATGATCAGTCACAATTCTGAAATTTTGTTCATATATTTTGTTTGTGAAGCCAGAGTATCTCCCATCCTCTAGTTCATTTTATGTTGTGGTTACTCTTATTTCCTTCCTAAATATCATTTATTTCTCTTTAGTTTCATACCAGTTTACTATTCTATAAAGTTAACACGAATCATATTAGAGTTAGTCTTCTGAGACATCTATCTTTTTCCATTTGTATCATCTATTCTTCTTTATTTAAAATAGATGTGAATCACTCCAGGTCTATGTGTACTTCCCAAGTCCTCTTTCTGCAGCTTTGGAGCCTTATTTGATAATGATAATTATTGTATAGCATGTTTTTTGTGTTCTTTGGCAAATATCTGTGTAAATATAAAATATGTAACCTAATTCTATGTACTTTGTGTCTCATAGCTTTTTCTCATCAATGTTCAGTTTTGATCTTTGATCAATCTAGAATCAGGAAATCATTGATGAAGAGCGCTAGATTTTGAGCAAACTCCTGAAGCATCTAATTCAAAAATGTTCTTCATTAAGTGAGAGGACCCAATGGTGAAATTATTTCTATGTAAATTTAACAAGTTACTAAGCTAGTAAACAATTATCTATAGGATTTGTTCATAATGCAGTAATTGATAAACACTAATCTTAGGGCAGAAAAGAGACCTTCGAGTCTTCTAATCCGACCTCATGCCCAAGGCAATAGACCTTGTTTCCCTTTATTTTCACTTTATTCCACCAGATATCATCAACTATCAGGAAAACATCTACCACTCACTCTCTCTATTGTGATCTGGGATTGGGGAGCAGGCTGACAGATTTTCTGACATTTTGTTCTAATGTTTTCTGCAAGTTTGATATCAGTTTGGTTGTTTTGGAATATGGATTTAGTACTTTTTCAGAAATGTGTTAAACCCACATTCAGAAGCAGCCTGAACACTAGGCATCAAGCAATACAGAAAGAACAGCCTCTCACTCTATCCTGTTTCACTGTATAAGAATCCTCCCCAACTCAAAAACAAAACAAAACTTGTAAATGATCTATTGTTGTTTAAACTGCCCCAGATTTTTAAGCTGAGTATCAACTTAAGACGTGGAAAATTCAAGAGAAGAGCCCAGTTTGAAAGAAGCAGATCTTTCCATTGCCCAAATTAGAATATCCTTGAAAGACAGCACAAGAAACAGAGGGATATGAGCATGGTCATATCAAGGTGACTAATAGGTGCTGGGCTGCTTCTACCCATTAGAAGTCTAGTAGAATCTAACTACTATATGAATAAATGGTGGAGCCCATAAGATTGCTCCTGCAGCAAACTTGCTATTACTTACTTAAGGAAGAAAATATTACTTTAATATCAAGGCAATTAAGGATGACTTTAGATTGCTTCAAGAATGGTTGGAGATGAAATGAAGATAACATGATAAGGTCTTGCCCCCCCTCAAAAAAAAAAAAGCTGTCAGGTTACGTCAATGCCATACAGTAATTTGCTGCAAGTAGGTAATTTGCCCTAGTAGAAGGAAAGATTATTTAAGAAGTAGAGGTCTTTGGAATTGTACAATTCTTACAGGTATGATAACGAACAAAAAGAAAATTATTTACAGCACTTCAAGTTTGGTGACAGATACTGAAAAATTGTTGCTGATAAAAACTTAGATTAGATCCAGACTTTGAGTTCCTCTACTATTTCCATGTGACTTTTTCAAGATCCATTACAAAATCTGTTTTGAGCATACCTACTCTATGATTAAAGATAACAGATTTCAATGGGAAAGAATTAAGCTTTTTGGCATCATGTTATAGCTTTCTATACGAGAAAATGACATTACAATCTTAGTGGGCTATTGAGATATTGAGAAATATTGCAAGATTATAATACAGGCACTTGTGAAGTTTTCTTGTGAAGCCCCTATTGAAAAATGTGACTGTTGTGGAAATGTCCAAGAAAAGTGGAGCAGTTATTGAAGGTTCTAGAAAGACAATCAGATCTTGGCATCCACCTTTCTTTAATTTATAAAAATTAGTAAACATGCTCAGGTTTCTTTGTTTCCAATAAGAAGCCCTAAATTTTATTCTGAGTTGGCTTTATGGCCATGGGCCAATTTTTGAGGTAAACAGATGTTTGCAGCGACGCAATATAAAACCCTCCTATGTCACATAACCTTCCAATAATGCATGTCACTGCTCACCTATGAATTAGAGGACTCCATTTTACTAACAATAATGTATGACACTCGAGCGCTAATAATGGGTCCAAGCAATCATATACCGATAAGCCAGTGATTGATTTTGGCTTTTCTCCTCAGACATCCGTCATCCCACCATTGATCTTCTGTGAGTGACTGCAGCTGATTAACTGCATCACCAAAGAAGGATTGGGGTTGTTTATGAGAAGGCTGGACTGTAACTAGAGCTAAAGTAGAGCTGAAGAGCAAATAGTGCTAGCTCAGCATTGGCAAGATGGGCTGTGGAGCCAACTCCTTTTTATTCCCCCAAAAAAAAAAAAAAAACAGAATATAACACTACAGAGAACTACTACAGAGAAAAGGCAAAGGCTCATAAATTTGTGATCTCTCTCCTGAATTAATTGGGAATTAGGTCGAATCAGTCTCAGGACCTACTTTTAATGCCAAGGTTCAGTTACAGAATATGCAAACTATCTAAAGAAAGAATAAATTTGATCATATGCAGTGCTACTTTCCCTTAAAACAGAAGTCAGAATCAGGCACTGGAATAGAGAGCTGCTAATCCACAGAGTACACTTTGCTGAATTCTTCTCTTCTTCTTAAATGTATCATAAAATGTAACTGATCTGTTGATATTGCATTGTAAGTTTCTTTCACATTATCACATTATCAGCAAAAATGAATCATGCAATGTGATGACATCAGGAGGTCATGTGATTAATTTTAATGCAAGATAGAGAAAGGAGCTTGCTGATTTTTTTTATTTTTTGTTGTTTGCTTTTTTAATAGAAATTCTATAGCTTGCAGAGCAATAAAATCTATTTTTGAATTTTCACAGGATCAGTCCCTACTTATCTTGGGAATAATGTTTTTTTTAAAGAGCATTGATTCTGGGCATTTGTGAAATTCCACTTAACCTTTGCATTTTTTCCCCCAAACATTCTTTTGGATGTTTGATTACTATTTTCTATTCTAGCCACATTTCCTACTCCTTGATTGTACGTTTTTATCAGCAACAATTTTGCAGTATCTCTCAGCAAACTTGAAGTGCTGTAAATAATTTTCTTTTTGTTTGTTATCATACCTGTAAGAATCATACAATTCAAATTCTTCCACCCAACTCTTAGGCAGACATTTCTATGATGACTATATCTTTAAAAAAAACATATTCAAGATTATAGGAAGTAGCATACCTGATTATAGTCAGGTAACCAATCCAATCATATATTATATGGAAGACAGCCAATTCACCACCACAGCGTAATTTAGCGCCTCTCTGCAAGCCCTTGTTCTGGCAACAAGTATCTCTTTTAGCATGCTGCATAGTTATTGTCAAGGTCTGTGAGATTAGGAAGAAGAAACCAGAACTGCTTGGGTTTATGGAAACATCTTTATTGCTAGTAGAGTAATGTAACAGAATCTTAAAAGTCTGCCCAAGCGATGTTTCAGATCAACCGATATTCTCCATGATTAAGGTGGAGTTACTTTGAGTTTCATTCTCATGGGATTCCCTTCCCTGGACTTAAGAATCTTGTCTGCAATGGTCCAACTTCCGCCTTTAATTGTCTTCTTTTTGCTTTTATGTTTCCAGGTTTGTTAGACATACCATTGAAAATATGGAGATGGTGGAAGATAGGGGAAATAAGAATATTACAAATAGTGAGGCATAAAAGGTGACAGAAAATGGCTGTAGTCACATTGTTGGCCTGTAGCCCAACCTAGACAGCATTCAAGATGGCATAACATACTTCTCTGGATCAATTAAACTCTAGAACTGTGTTCACACAACTATCTAAACTTATTCATGGCTCAGTGTATCATGTAAGCCAAGGCCATTTGGTTAGCTTATTGCCAAGTGCATTTTGCACAAAATGGATTCCTTCAATAATAATGTTAAACATGTTGTGTGAATCTAACTGATAATTGGCTTGTCCACTTTTAGCACTAAATCCATTTACCATTTGTTTTAATTCTACCTGCTATTGATATGAAACTCTATAGCATTCTTCCAAAGAAATTGCATTAGAAAAAAATAGAGGATAAACAATGTTCTTTCCAGTTGTGAGACTTAGAAGCTGTTGTAAGAGTGCTGTGCAAAGCGTATAATACAACCATTTATCATCAATCATTCTTAAAGCATTGCTTCAAATAATGCTTTCCTTTGCCTGTGTCCAATGTCTGAAGTAGTCCTAACCAACCACAGGTTTACAGAAAGTTAGCTCAGTAGAAAATCGTAAGAACCTGAGTTTTCCTATCAGGAAGCAGTCTAGAGAAGAAGTCTTGCTGGAAAGGTCTATTTGCCACTGAGAATGCACAGCAATGGAATAGATAGATCCATGGTCTGACTGAGTATAGGGAGATTAGCAGAGTTCCCATGACCATTGAATTATTGCAACAGACAGTTGCAGCTGTGTGTATAGAGAGAGGCTTCCCAGTCAATCGGGGATAGTTTACACTTGAGCCCTGGCACCTGCTTTATTTATATAGAAGCTAAGTATGCCTGCAGTTCTGAAAATGCATCTATCCTGCCCTTTAAGGACATCTCAGTGGTCATCTGGGTAGTTGCTGAGCTATCATGCAGAACGTTTCACAAATAGGGAAACAGTGGGGATGGGGGCAGACAGAAATTAAAGGCAAGCAGTTTTGTAGCAGGTGTCTTCATTCTCTTTTCCAGCTTATGAGAGCTGCCTGCTGTTTCCTCCTAGTCTCACTCCCTCAACCCCCTGCTGCTACCTGCTTGCTAAGGCATTTGCTCCTGGCATGGAAGAGAGAGTCCAGACATTGAGACGGGAGATATGCAAAGGACACCCAGGATGCAGTAGAAAAGCAATAAAATAGTAACAGGGCAGGCTGTAAGATACGGGTAGCCAGGACATTTTATCCATGATGTTTCTCAATTATCTTCTACTTTAGATCATATATCCTATGCTTTTTCTTATAGTTCTAGATGTCATTTTGTTGATGGTCCCACCAACATAAATTCTTCCAATTCTGCACATGTGGAACTCCTGTATAAAATAATGTGGGGGGTATTTTAAATTGGAGGGTGTATCACCTCAGGGCCATGCTTATCTTAAGATAATTGAATGTTCACTGCTAATATGCTCTTTCATTCTTCTTTTGGTTCATATACTCAGGATAGATGAAAATGCATGTAGTCCTATCTCCGAGTCAAAATATAACATTTTCCCTTATCCTTCACTTTGATTATGCAATTTGCAAATTTATGTAATGGCTTCAAAGTTAAGTTTTTTCTCTCCTTTCCTAAAAATAAATCTGGGAGTCAAGTCTTTTGATCAAGATTTACTGACTCAAGGAAAGGATGTGAGCAAGAATTCTGTTATACACTTCCCAAAGCCCATTGTTCTTCATTTCAGAATGTATCACCATTCAGAACAATTAACACATTAAAGTTATAGGATCTTTCCCACTGAAATGCTTTTTCAAGTGATTACAAAAAGAAGGGAGGATCTACACAACAATATGTCTGCTCGTTGTTGTTGAATTTCCTACAGCAAGGACTTTCAAAATTAACAAAAGAGCTGAAACTTCATGCAACTATTGGGGTTACAATTCCTCATAAGGATGCAGGGGTAATATTCATTCTGAGCCTTCCTTTAAAAACAATCTAATACAGCACTCTGAGCAGCACTCAGCTGCTGTTATAATTTTTATAATGTCATGAATATAATACCATTCATGGAACATACTGCAAAATGTAAATGTAAAAAACTGAACAAGGCATTTGATACTGCTTCTCAATATTTTGCTGCTTTCTATTCTTCCTGCCAGATGAGTTAACCAGCTCTATGAGAGACGGAGATGATTTTTCAATACTCTGTTTTGATGTTGATGCACTATTAAAGCCACATTGAGAGGATGGAGAATTTGATTTCCCTGAGCTACATTTGCTACAAGTGAAAATTGGCCACCTCCACCACAGCTGTCTTAAGTTAATATGGGTGGCCAGTTGCCAGAGAAAGGCAGTGGTCGTGCTGCCTGACTTAGAAGAAGGCAGAGGTAATTTTAGCAGCCCTGATCAACACTCCATGAGGCACCAGATTTCACAAGAGGAGGCCAACAGACCTGGCTTCCATAGAGTTCCTTGAATTGGAGCATTCCAGAACATTGCCTCATCTGCCCCTTATGGTAAGGACACAACAGATTGCTAGTGCATCCTGATCTCGCTAACAGTGTTAGACTTTGCCTTGACAGTTTTCTGCTGAAGAAGTAATCCTCTCCATCTCCCCCACACACAAAAATTTTCCCCTCGCTAAGCAAAGCACAAACCTCCAGCATCAGCAGCTTATTAAGGGGAGCTGGCAAATAAGCACCTCCAGACGCAAGACAGGGTTCACCTCGGGCCGGGGCTCTGCCAGTGCAACTTCCTCCATTTTAATAGTTTAATAAAAATTAGCATAATTAACGAACATCTGTATGATCCAGAGCGGTGCAATTTGGCACTTGGAAACGAGAGCTTAAACATTATTGCTGGGAGTTTAATGTTGTTTTAATTCTTTTTGGCACAGTGCAGGGAAATAAAGCGCCCAGTGCCAATGGTTCTCGGCTTGTGCTCATTTGCATTCCATTCTTCCTTTCTTGATTATGAGCTATCGCCAGCTCCCCAGCAATCCATCAAAGCTGAAATTGTTTTAAAATACCTCACGATGCTCAGGCCAAAGCAATGTATGGAAAATGGATTGGGTCTTAATCTTTGCTTTCCCATCCAGCCATATAGTGCTTTTCTCTGTGACTTCCTCCAGTCTTGGGCTTCACTTACACATGCATGGGTTGGTTCATGATTAAAGTCTGGTGACTGGTGTAGAATGTGTGAATAGACTTAGCTGAAAAGCATCATGCTTGAAAGGACATCAGGTGAGAGGAAAGATGTGTGTATCTCATTTGCTAAGTTAGTTGCCATGTTATGAATCAACAAATGACAAACATAGATGCCTAGAAACAACCCATAATGTTTATGCCAATGACTGCTGAAATAAAACTTGTGTGAAAAAAATCTTTTCTTTCAGTGTTTCATTTGTACTACGTATATGAGGGAGATGTATCTGAAGAGGAAAACCTCTGAACGTGCTCAGAGGAACTCTCATATTGACTATAATGTCAAATATCATTGTATCTATTCAAGGAGCAAACTGCAGAGCAACATAATTTCACTATTAACCAGCAATTTTTAGAAATATATTCTCACAGGCAGGAAGAAATCCAGTGGTAAAAATTCCACAAACGAAAGGGCTATCCCAAATAGAGTACTTCTCTATTTGGGACTTTGGCCATAAAACAATATATATAATTTTACGTTCTGTTCTCTTAGTCTGCAGGTGGAGGAAAGTATGGCCTCATTTCTGAAAAGTTTCTTTCTCATAGAAAACTAGTATATCAAGGTGAAGTCTGGTTTACACTGTTCTCGCTAACATGCTTTACTTTCTGCGTGCAGAAAAATTTATCCATAAAGGACATTTTGACTTGCAGTAATCTGATCTAAGTATACATCTGATGCTAATGTAAACTTATTCCATTTTGCTCTTTTATTATTTGAGGAATTTTCTGTCTCCCCCCCTCCTTTTTTTTTTCTAAAATGAAAATTTCCAAATATATGTTTCTGAATCTAATGTATAAAATTGAATACATATAAATGGACTTGGGCTGGAGACCATGGCTAAAACTAATTCTGGTAATATCACTCCTGTTATATTCCCTTTGAAGGCATTTATGTTTGCTGTTGTATAAATCATAACCTAAAAGCCAGTTTGGTCTAATGGTTAAGACACCAGGCTAGAAACCAGGAGACCATGACTTTTAATCCTTTGGTCCATAGCAGCTAGATGACTTTCAGCCAGTCATCCTCTCTCAGCTCTAGGAAACAGGCAATGGCAAACCATTTTTGAAAATCTTTCCAAGAAAACTGTAGGATGAGTCCAGACAGTTGCCAGAAAGCAATGCTGCCTCAAAGGCACTAAAAAATTGTTAAAATATCATTGGCTAGTTTATTTCAGACCTGAGGAGAAAGCCCTAGAAAAATCATTCTCCAGTAAGCCTCTGAGTGAGTTCTGGCAGTAAAAGCAATATACAATCCAAACTACCCTTTGATATATGACTTTTCCCATTCATTTTAGTTTTTTTCCCCAAAGATATCAACGCAACATGTATAGCACGAGGCTATGGTTCTTAATAATTTTGGGGGAAGCTATGATAATTAAACTCATGTATAAACTAATTCTCCAATACTGTGGTTAATACAAATTAAATGACAAAAGTGAATTAAATATAGATCTGCTGTCCATTGGCTGATTAGAATGACCAACTAATAAGGCCAGATGGGTCTAGATTCTAGAAATGAGATCTATAAAAAGACAATGAAGGGACTAGACTTGTTTAGCTTGGAGAAAATGTGATTGAGGAAGGGATATAATGGTACTCTCAGGTAACATTGTTACATTTCCTGCACCCTTGTTCCAGAGTGCAGGACATGGAATCAATGGTGTTCAATCAAATTCTGATTGAATGTTAGAAAAAAAATGTTAACTGTAGCAGAGCCATTTATCCAGGCAGCTGTTTCACTGGATGTGTTCAAGAGAGACTAGACAGCCATCTGTTTGAAATGCTTTAATTTGGATTCCTGCACTAAGCAGGGGTGGCCTCAGGGACCTAAAAGATCCCTTCCAGTTCTGTGATTTTGAGACACAAGCACCAAAGGGCAGAAATGGGTATATCAAGTGCCAAAGGAGGCAGGGATGAGGAATGGAAGTTTGAAAAGACAACTCCTGGATCTGTTCTACATTCATCAAAACCCACCTGACCAGAACGTTGAAGTTTACAGAGAAAATGATGACCCTGAAGAATTATTGCAATGGGTACTACTCTCCATTCCAGAATAGATTACAGCAGATCTTGATTTGTTGATGAAGCCATAAGTCCTGTTGGCAATCTTTCTAGTTTACCATGATTAGGAAGCTCCAAGAAGAGGAAGCAAGATCACTGCAGACCAGGGGTTGGATTCAACCAGTGTTACTACCGGTTTGGTGATTAAGTTTTGCACGTGAATGCGCGTTTTGTGCACATGTGCACCAGATGCACGCTGTGCATGCATGTAATACACCTAAAGCTGTGCCGCCCGGACAGCTGATAAGCACTGTGCGCAGGTGCACAGCATTTGAAAAGGCACTTTTTATTGCTTTTTCAACCTCAGCTGTGCCGCGCAAAGAAGCTGAGGTTGAAAAAGCAGGAAATAAAGGTCAGGTAAGAGCCCAGGCAGGCGGGTGGGCCAAACAGCAGCAGAGACAGAACCGGTTCTGTGTCTGCTGCTCTTCAGAGCTCCCGGTTCTATAGAGCCAGGCAGAACCGATAGAATCCCACTCCTGCTGCAGACTGCCAATTTGGTACTGCTGAATTGCTGATTTTTTGAAAAGGTAGACTGGTGCTAGAATACTGTTTTGCACCTAGAACAGGGGTGGGCAACTACGGCCCGCGGGCCACATCCGGCCCGTTGGTCTGTCCAATCTGCCCGCCCCTGAAAAAAAATTGCTGCCATTGGTCTGTCCAATCCGGCCCGCCCCTGAAAAAAAATCGCTGGCCGTGGCGTAATTGCCCTGTGCCGCGTGGCCCCCAAAGCTGCAAAACAGTGCGGAGCGATCTAGGGTAGGAAAGAAAAGAAATTTGCAAAGGCCTTGGCTGGGAGTTCGAAATCACCTTTGAGTGCGACCTCTCCGAAGGTGAGTCCCCGCCGATCCCCCTTTTTTTCCGGGGCTTCCAGGCTTAAACTTTGCAAAGGCAAAGCTTGCAGGCTGGAGCGTCTTCCCGCCGAGGAGCGGGAAGGGTTCCACCCGCGGGCGGGCGGGCTGCTTGGAGCCACCTAAAGCTAGGCCGCTGCTGGTGGAGCTTTGCCCTGCCTTGATGCCCCGTTTCCCGGCTCGGCGGTCCTGCTCGGGCAGCACTTTAAAAGCCTGCTCCCAGCACCCGAGCAACTTCCCAGCAACTTTTGGCTTCCTTTTAACTCGCGGGCGCTCACGCCTGGCCCGAGCCGCGCGGCGGAAGGGAAGCCCGGTGGGCGGGCGGGCAGGCTGCTTGGAGGAGGCTCCGGGCTTCCCCTCCGCCAGGCGCGAGCACCCACGAGTTAAAACGGCTGAAAGTTGCTGGGAAGTTGCTCCGTTTTCCAGGGCTTTGCAAAGGCAAAGTTTGCAGGCTGGAGCGTCTTCCCGCCAAGGAGCGGGAAGGGTTCTGCCCGGTGGGCGGGGCGGGCTGCTTAAACTTTGCTCGGGTGGCACTTTAAAAGCCTGCTCCCAGCACCCGAGCAACTTCCCAGCAACTTTCGGCTTCCTTTTAACTTGCGGGCGCTGCGCCTGGCCCCGAGCCGTGCGGCGGAAGGGAAGCCAGGCGGGCGGGCAGGCAGGCTGCTTGAGGAGGCTCCGGGCTTCCCCTCTGCCAGGCGTGAGCGCCCACGAGTTAAAATGAAGCCGAAAGTTGCTGGGAAGTTGCTCCATTTTCCAGGGCTTTGCAAAGGCAAAGTTTGGAGGCTGGAGCGTATTCCTGCCGAGGAGCGGGAAGGGTTCCACCCGGCGGGCGGGCGGGCTGCTTAAACTTTGCTCGGGCGGCACTTTAAAAGCCTGCTCCCAGCACCCGAGCAACTTCCCAGCAACTTTCGGCTTCCTTTTAACTCGCGGGCGCTCGCGCCTGGCCCCGAGCCGCGGCAGAGGGGAAGCCCGGCAGGCGGGCGGGCTGCTTGGAGGAGGCGACCCGGCGGTGCTCCAGCAGTAGCAACAGGCAGTTTCGCCCGGGCTCCGCTCAGGTGTCCAGCTGGGGCTGTCAGGAGTTGCTACCGCTGGCACAGCTCCGTGCGGCTCCAGTCCCGCGTTGCCTTGGAAAGGAAAAGGCAAAACCAGGAGCCGCTGAGCCTGAGCCTCCGGTGCCGCTGCTCCCGTTGCAAAGCACCGCCGCGGCTCTTCCTTTTGCCTTTCCTTCCCGAGGCAACGCGGACTGGAGCGCGGAGCCGCGCCGGTAGCAACTCCTGACTCAGGGGGCCTCCGAGGGGAGGGGAAGGAGGAGAAGGGGGAAGGGTGGGGGGCGATTCCCAGAAAATCTTGTGCTGACCCGGCCCGTCTGTCAAATTTTAAAAGTCAATGCGGCCCCCGAGCCAAAAAGTTTGCCCACCCCTGACCTAGAAGGTTAATGGCAACCTCTGATGTCTTTAAGTTACACTGGGAGAAAATTCTGCCTGAAACCAAGGGACTTATTTCCTTTCACTTTTAATAATCCTAGCTCCCCCTCCCCCATCTCTCTATATACTATATACACACATATGTATACATATGTCTGTGGTGGACAGACAGACGAACAGACACACACACAATTGCTTCATCGCTTAAAGATTAAGACTATTATCTAACCCAACCAAAATCCAAAATTCTATTTAAAATGAAAAAAAGGATGCAGTGTAGTATATTTCACAATAGACTAGCAAAGGACGGAAGAGGATTCAAAGTCCTGTGGCAGATGTGAAGAATCTGTGGCCCTTCAGATGTTACTAAATTATTGCTCCCAGCAGTCCCAGTTAATACAGCGAAATGGAGAGGGATGCTCAGGATTATACTTCAGCAGCATTCTAGACAGCTACAAGTCCACCTTCCATGTCTTTGATAATCCATTGCTATATTGCATAAACTGTCTATTGTTGTTAATCTACTTAAGTACACATGGAAAACATGTATAAAAATTGCATATATAAAGATGTCAAATAGTTCTGGATCCTACCACATCCCATTTAATTTCAATTTATATTTCCTCAAATATATTATTCCCAAGTGACTTTTTCACTAAGTCTTCACCTTGTTTATTTGCAATTGGAATGGAAAGATTAGCATGGAAGGGGAATAATTCTGGATATTAGAAAAAGAAGAAAAGCAAAGTATATCTGGCTCATCCATGTTTATAGTAGTTTCTGCTCTCTGGAGAGAAAGAAGACGAAGTAACTAAACAGCAGTAGTAATAATGACAATATTTATGTAGCAATACACCTGACAACACTATAAGATGTCCCTATATTTAGACAATATATATAGAAATGGATAATATTTTGGCATACTTAAAAAAGAAGCATGCATAAAATGATCTGCGCCAAAAACAGAAATCTTAGCCCTATCCCATCAAGCCCCTATATTTCATTATTTCATGAATGCTGCTGGTACTTTCTTTCAGGAATATAACATGTATGGTTGGTGGGTCGGAGAGCTGAACAACATCGTGGGGATTGTCCCAAGGAACTATCTCATGCCTGCCTATGATCTAGAAGAATGAGAAAGGTAAGGAAAATAAGGAAAGCAATGCTTATAGTGCTATGCTTTAGCTTTGATCATCTCACTCTGAGTGATTCTCCTTTACAAGCTGCTTTCCATGCTCTCAATCAATTTCCATTTATCTCTTTGAAGCTCTAGAGTTTTCCATTGAACAGTTTCATGGATCCAATAGTTTTTTTTTCAGACCCAAACTTCACATTTCATTACAATGTGGTATTCAGTGGATTCTGAGAATCGGTAGTGGAAAATTTGAGTAGTTCAGAGAACCAGCAAATGCCACCTCTGACTGACCCCGCCCCCATCTATCCTCTGCCTCCCGAACCCCCGGCTGATTGGCTGGGTCTTCTTTTGTTGCCCTGCACAGGAGAACCGAGCTGGAAAGTAGTTAGTGGGGTGGGGAGGGAATGGGATTTTGCAGTAACCTTCCCCCAAGAGTGGGGAGGGAATGGAGATTTTACAGTATCCTTCTCCTGCCACGGCAACCAAACCATGGCCACCAAGCCATGCCCAAAGAACTGGTAGTAAAAAAAATTTGAATCCCATCACTGATTACAGTAACTATCACTGCTGTCCTAAAATCAGGACCTCAATATGGGTAGAGGCAGAAGTAAAATATACTCCTTTACTCCCTGGAAATGATTATTATATAACAACACCCCTAACCCAATTAGACCAATATATTGTATACAATATATGCATTATAGTGCATACAATATATTCTCTGGTTGTGGTTATACAGAATTTTCTAGCTCTGTTTAGTTAAGATAATGTCTGAATTTGGATTTTCTACAGGGGTAGGGTTCAATTTTTGTAACAACTGGTTCTGTGGGTGTGGTTTAGTTAGTGGGTGTGGCTTGGTGGTCATGTGACTGGCTGGGCATAGCCAACTCAACATCACTCACATTGAGGCACGCATCTCCTCACCTGGCCTCTCATGACTGTGGGGATGCTGCAACAGTCATAAGTGTGAAAAATGGTCATAAGTCACTTTTTTCAGTGCCATTGTAGCTTTGAATGGTCACTTGCCATAAGCAAAGAGCCAGCAAAGGAGGAAAAAATACCTCCAGAGAAGTTCCAGAGACAGGAAGTCTAGTCCTGCCAAGAATGTAATAAGGATTAATGGAGAGGCAGTTTCTGTAAGCAACACCAGAATGTTTCCTTCCTGCCTTCCTTACAGGATTAGGCCAGTAATTTCTTCTAACAACTGGTTCTCCGAACTGCTTAGAATGTTAACAACCGGTTCTAGAGAAAAGGTGCAAACCTGTAGAATCCCACTCCTGATTTTCTAGATGCAGAGCATGTATTCAATCACTGAGTATGATTCTTTCATAAGTTACATTGTGGCATCACTTGAATTTCAACCTCCCTTCCCAGTGGGTCATAATTTATAAATATAAAGCACATAATAAATATAGGTCCATATTTGTAATATGTAGTATGATCATTCCTTTGCAGTATGCAATAGGATCCGAAATCCTTTATGGTATTGGCTTCCTTATCTTTTTCAGAGTAAGGCAATATAGAAGACACAGTAGACCATGTAGCCTTAAAGAAGGAATGATTGGGTTAGCTAATTGGGCTTTCCCTCTGCATTCTGATATAGGCAATGTAAACAGTATACCTCTGTCTTCAGCTGGTTACTAAACATTCTCTTGCCAAAGCTATTAATGCTTCATCAGCTTTCAGTCTTCCCTCAGGTACTTTACAGTAAAGTGAACAACGCTTAAGAGACTTGAAAGACATAGCATAATGTTTAATAACTACCAAGAGGTGGTGCTAATAGTAAACTATATGTGTAAGAAACATGACCCAGAGAAAAGAAGTGGTCTAGAATGTGGACATTTGATAAGGAATTAATGAATTAAGGCTAGCCAGTTACACATCTGTTTTCTGATGACAATCTGGTTTCAAGATTCCTTAGATACTGTGGAGAGTTACAATAACATTGTCTTCCACTACTGAGAGAAAACACTTTGTTTCTTTTTTAAAAGACTTGTTCTACTTAGAAGGGGCAAATTATTGACTGTCAACTAAAGAACTGGCCCTGATTAATTAGGTCTAGTGAAGAGCACAGTGTAAATCTAAAAGCTTGCCTCTATTCTCACTAATAGAAACTGGCTCAATATAAATGATTGATCGCCTTCCTAATCACATATGTCTTCTTAGAAAATTCTGATATGTCTACAATTGCTTTATAAAAGAGACAGTTCTTAAGTCATGATTAGAAGGGGGATTGTATACTTACCAGGTGTTGAAGTAATTACCCTGAAGTAGAAACTCAGGCCACAATTCCAAATATCCTGGAGTGGCTGATATATAAGTGTTCAAAGAAAGGAATGTTATCGATGCTCAGAGGTATACTCACACTTATTGTATTGCACAATCCAGATCCAAATCTTGGTACCGAAAAGAAATTCTGGAGCTAAATTTTAGTGAGTTATGGTTCAGCTTAACTTTGACTTCTCTGGCTTTGCATTATTAAGAACAATTTTATCCAGTCTAGCAGAGAAGGCCAGAATCTGAACATGGAAAAGCCATAATCTCTTACTGTTTTTCAGTTTCCGTTTGAATTAGACCAGAAGGAATATTGTCTCTGGCTCCATCTTCTGGCCTCTTTTCTTTGCAGAAGTGAGTCAGAAACTTCCCATGTTTGTAGAAAGCCTTGAGTATTGAGGTAGACCTGAAAATAATCTAATAAGTCCCAAGAGACACTGAAGTATCTGTGTCCACAGTGGATGGAAGAGGGCAAGAGACAAAACATGAGCCATGTCAGATGTTGGGATACACAAAGGCAGGATTTGCATTGTGGCATGACTATGTGCCTTTTGTTTTTATGTTACGTTGGTTTGTTGCATTTTTGTGGCCTAAAGGCAGAATAATTGACTCTGGAATAATTCTAAAAAAAAATTAACGAGACATGAAGAATAACAGTCCACTGTGCATCAAAGGTCCATTAAAAATATTATTGAATGGGCTCAACCTGTAGCAAGGATGCTACAGTTAATACTGGCAATTGGGATCTGTGATGTTCCTGGACAGGAGAGGGTTCTGTAGAATCCCAATGACTGTGGCATAACAACATAAGTTCTTCTCCCTGTTCTCAATTTGCTAACCTAAGATTTGAGACCTCAGGAGCCTACCTCATATCTGCTTTCATGTACATTCTTCCTGTCCTATAGATCAGGGGTCCACAAACTTGGTCATTTTAAGACTTGTGGACTTAAAGTGACCAAGTTTGTGGACCCCTGATCTATATGCTGGCTGGAGAATTCTGGGAGTTGAAGTCCACAAGTCTTAAAGTAGCCAAGTTTGGAGACCTCTGCTATAGATCATAGTTCCCCAATCTTTCCAGCTTTGCAGACTGGTGGGGGAGGGGGAAATAGTTCCATGTGAGCAACCTTCAAGCATGTGCGCACACAGAACTCCATTTACGTGAGTGGTGGGCATGCATGCTCACCGCTCACGCAAATGGAGCACGCACCTGTGCCGTGTGCTTGCCTACTGCTTCTGTGGCCCAGTACCAAATGGCTTATGTACCAGTAGTGGGCCATGGCCTGGGGGTTGGGGACTCCTGCTATAGATAGCAGAAAATAATGTTGATACATGCATTGTGTTCAGTGGTGGGATTCAATTTTGTTTACTACCAGTTCTGTGGGCGTGGCTTGATGGGCGTGGCAGGGGAAGGATACTGTAAAATCTCCACTCAGAGGTGGGATTTGCCAGTTCTCTGAACTACTCAAAATTTCCACTACCGGTTCTTCAGAACTGGTCAGAACCTGATGAATACCACGTCTGATTGTGCTGCCCCTATGACCAAATTTTAGAGAGTCTCAATAATGAAGCATGTGAATGGTTCTATGCTTACAATTTAAGGTCAACGATTTGTGAATTCTCCACAAATTTCATTTCCTCTCACACTTAAGAGTCACTTGCCAACAGAAGAAGAAGAAAACCCCACTAACTGTAATTTTAATGTAGAATGGATTGGGTGAAAGGGTTTAACCATCATTCTAGATATGCCAGTCAATACATCAGAGACAATATACACTCTCCAGAATTATACAGTATTTACATCTGCATGGAAAAGTTTAATCAGAACCTGTGCATGAAATAAAAATGTTTTAGAGGGGTCAGCTGGATGTAAGCATCAGCCCAGTGGATGAAGGAGATGTGAGGTTTTACTTTAGATCTCTCTCCACATCTCCAGCAGAGTTGGTGAATGACCATGGAGAATGTGTGCACTATTGGGACTGGCTCACCCATAACAACAATGCTCATTACCTACAACTGCCATTAAACTCTAAAACAAAAAGGTCCTGACTGACCATGAAACCCAGATTTGACCCCGCAGTTCACAGCAACCAGAATGGGGTGTAGAAGGTCTGTGTAGCAAGCAAAATTGCCCACCAGCTGCAGAAGGTAATGAAACTATTAACTAGCAAGTAAAACCCTTATCAGAAAATCAGTGATTTTTGACCAAACTGGTAACAAATAACTGGTAGTATGCAGTTCTCTTTTATGCTTTAAATAAACTTTTTTTTTATGCAGAGTGGGCTAGTCTATTTTTTAAAAACAAAGTTCTGTTGTTCCTTCAACAGACCACTAAACACATTTAAAAACAGATATATTTTTTCCAGAAAAGTAACAGATCTATGTAAATTAGAAACCTATGCAGGGTGAAACGTAACTACAGTCATGGTTTAAATGTATGAGAAAGACCATGAATGATCAACCTACCTGTTATGAATTCCTGTTCCATATTATATATTTGTTCTTCTCAAATGAATATTCAAATTGATTTTAATTTATTCCTATTTATGTGCATTTCTCTTTCCATCTCTTGCTTTGCCAGCACCATGAAGATAATTCCTGGGACCTCTTGGTTATTCGTAAGAAACAGATGCACACCTGCAGAAGTTGAGTCCATCAACCCTTTGTCCCCCTTTATAAGGAAATATAGTGCTTTGTCTCCTAAACTTTAGCTGTTGTGTTTTTTCATTTTACTGGAATTTTATTCACAGGCTACAGTCATCAGCTGTATACTGTACTTCTGATTTGTCATGATTATTTGGAAGGAAGAGTCTGTTTTCTCAGAACTATCAAAAAATATGAAGGATGTCTTGCTGATATTCCAGAATAAATACTACTATCATTTTCTGACTGGAAAGTGCTTATCATGCTGAAGTGTTGCTTTTTAATCAGCTGGTCAATTTTTATTGTAGCCAAGGGCCACAACACACCAGCAATGAACATAATTATTAGAATAAAATATCCAAACAAGATGACTGAAAAGGAAGAAGTTTAATTCAGATCAGAGAAATGCTCAGGGTCATTTTCAATAAATATAAGTACGAACAAAGTTTAAAGGCAATCTGCTAGGGTGTATATTTGGTTTTAAAATATTCAACAGAATCTTTAGAATAAAACTATAGTCATTTTCCTGCCCATAAAATTGGATGCAATTGTTGATAATGCACAGTTCTTCAACTGAAAAAAAGTTTTTTAGTGTTGTTATTCCTTATGCAGTTTGTTATTCAGCTTTATACATGTACTCTTATCTTTCTGTAACTGTATCTAAGATAGCTAACAACAGTAAAATTCAAAATAAAAGTGTGACATTAGAAATAATTTTAAATTTTATTTTTTAAATAATTTAAAATAATTTAATTTTAAATAATTTAAAAATATATAAAAATAAAATGGGAGCATAGTTAAAATAATATTAGCATTAAAATGCAAGTTAGAAACATAGCACAGCAGAAAAAATAAAGGAGTTAACTGGTGTTTACTTTTATATAAAAGTAAAGTAGTGTTTTTCAAACTTGAAAACTTTAAGATGAGTCCATTTCAATGCCCACAATTCCCGGTTACATACAGCATGCTTCGGAATTTTATCTATGAATTTTATGTATTTCAAGCTGGCTGGAGAATTCTGGAAGCTGAGGTCCACGCGTCTTAAAATTGCCAGGTTTGAAAAATGCTGAAATACAGTAAATGAATCTCCCTTAATAAGGAATTACAGAATCTGACCCTAGCTGGTAAATTCTTTTTTCAATTTTCATCAGACACACGGCCCATATTGTCAGGAAAAGAATATTTTTGTGAAATTTTGAAATATTGACAAGTTTGTACTGTATAGCAGAGAGGCTGTCCTCTACATAATTATCACTGCCTTATAGTTAACTGTCTATGGTGACTTTCGAAGGGATTATGCATATATGTCATACTTTCTCTTTTATATATATACATATCCAGAGACAGAATTTTTTCTCTCTCCAACATACATGGTTACTGCTGATGTTCACCCCAAGCAGATCATAGCTCTCAGGCCTACCAGACCTGGGCTGTAAAAATCTCTAACCATCACTAGATGGAAACAAAAAGTTAACTTTTTCTCTATATTTTTTATGTTAGTGGTTCCTCATTTTGGCAATTTGGCAGCCCAGCTGTGGAGGTAGAGGGGAACCAGGCCGCACAAGCGGCGGGCACAAGCAGCTCCACTTACACAAGACAGAAGAGAAGCATTTGGAGTGCCATTTCAGCTCTTTCAGGTTTCTGTACACCAAAACCTTTTGCAAGGGACAGAAGGCCTGAAGTAGCCCACGGTCACTCCCCCAAAGCCTTTGTAAAAGATTTTGGTGCAGAGAAGAGAAGCGTTTGGGAGCACAGTATCATGCTCCTTCAAACTCATTGAAGCTGCCCAACACTCCAAAAGCAGATCAGGTGTCCTGCGCAGGCAGGCTTGGTCAGCAAAGCTGAGCAGGTTGCACTGTTCCCCTCAACCTCTGCTCTCACTTCTCTCCTTTTGGAGCATTGGGAGCAGGTGGTTGGGCAGCTCGGCCAGAGAAGGAGAGGGGAACAGGGCTGCATGAGCAAGGGCCAGCACACAGGCACATGCAACTCCACTCATGCACGCCCACACGAATGGGTCTGTGAGTGCCGGCTCCTGCCATTGGTATGAGTGGGGCTACCACTCATGCAGCCCAGTTGCGAATAGGCCACAGCTCGGTAATGGGCCATGGCCTATAGGTTGGAGACCCCTGTTTTATGTCATCTAACCTGCAACTCTTAATTGCAAGTTCAAGCCAAGATCTGCAACTCTTAATTGCAAGTTCAAGCCAAGATCTGCAACTCTTAATTGCAAGTTCAAGCCAAGATCTGCAACCAAGACGTGGTATATACAATTTGAGGCACTCAGTGAAGGCAAACATCCTTGATGTGACAATCTATTGCTTTTTTTAAAATTGCTAGATGAATAAGTAAATGCTTGGACAAAAATATAATTTTGTTAAATGTTCTGTTTTTATTCCAAAATCAAATGAAACCCCAAAATAATCTGGCTGAGTGCAAAATATAATTGCAGCTAGTTCCTATCAGGATTATTTTCTAAAACAGGAGACTTCGGATACCCAGTTTATTTAGAGGTCATATTCTGTGCCATGGAAATTCAACCATTAGGGGTAAAGATTAGCTGCACATAATTGGTAATAAAAGATATGGACTGTGTGCCTAAAAACACGACTTTTTTTCACTGTTACCTCTAACTTTCTCATTCTAGTCCACACATTGTTATGCATGATTGCGGGATCTGAATAGGTTACAGATGCCTTAGGTACTTTTCCCTGCCTACATCTAGATATATGGTAGTCTTTCTTGTTTTAAGAAGGCACACTGTTGTGCAGTTTGGCTGGGGGCACAGAGAAGGCTCTGCAGGCATAGTCTGGAAACGCACAATGGAAGGGTGCTATTCTGTGACAACTGAGATTATAAAGGGGGTAGTTCCTTCCCTGTCTAATTTTAAATCTGGCAATATGCATTTTATTAAGCTGCATTTTCTATGTGGGAAAATGCAATTATGGGAGTGAAAAGTATCTTTCACATAGAGAACCCCCTAGCTGGCCTCTCTTTATTCCAGGTATATAGTCATGAAAGCCACAAGATGGCAGTAGCTAACTGCTCAGCTAAGATATCTGAATTCCCACTGGAAAAGGGGTGGGGGGGGAGATATTCCACAATCCCCAGGGATCATGGTACCTGGGAAATAATTAACAAACAAATACTAAATACAGTACTATATTTTTGACTTCTAGGTTAACAAATCCAGTCAACACAATACAAAAAGCTAAGTAAAGTTTGCAGAAGTTAGTTGAAATACATGGTGAATTTGTAACCTTGCCCGTGTGCAAATTTACGTTCTTAATGGCTCAAGTGACATTAATTGGGAAAAGGAGCAGCTTAAGCACATTTGTTTCATTCAAATGTTAAATGGTATTAGTCAGCAGAGATACATAGATGTTATATAGATGATAGAGGTAGAAGAAGGATGGAGGGATGATAGAATAGATAGACTGATAGATGGATAAATGGATAGATGGATGATAAGTGGATGATAGGAACCACCACCACTACCAGGTCAGAAACTAACCTTCTATTCCCCTGTCAGGTTTCCAAGTGATGAAATCCATTTTAAAAAGAAAAGCACAAAGTCCATCTTCCACGACAATTTCTTTTGTTTAGGAAAGCATCAAATTGGCAAAGTCCGTTGGTAATTCCGGATCTGACACAACCCGGAATTACCCCACATATTAGAAGTTAGAAACAACTCCTCAAAAGTCACATTCTCCAATAGAAGTAATTCAACGTTGCTTGATATCGTAAATCTCCACCTCCAGTGCCTAGGCACTGACAGCTTGGGTTCCCACAGGAAGAATGATCACCTAGCCTAAACAACTCTATCTCCACTCCTCCCCCGCTTAGGAATGTGGCAAGCCCAAAGCCCTTCCCCCATAACTGCCAAAGAGAAAGTAAGAAAAAGAATATATATTAAGCCTAACTAAAATGGCTACACATATGTCAATACCAGGCTTGACACCTCCTCTTCATCCAGTCTCAACTGTCAGTGCCTATCCTTTCATTCCCCCACCCCACCCTGCTATCAGAACTGATTCAGTTTCTTGGTTGAGAAGCAAAACGTTTTGTTCTTCAAGGAAAAAGCAGTCCAATTGCCTTTGAGACAATTATGACCTGGATGACTCAGATTCTTCACAAATACCCAGAGCCTACATTTGGAAAGTGATGCTTAAAATCCATGAACTGCTATATTTGATTCAGATGAAACGATGCTTACGTTTTGTTTAAATGTGTGTAGAAGTAACTGCTACAGCAAAAGATTGCAGGATGCAGTGCTACCATTCAAGATTCCAGTTATTTGTTCAGTCCTGTTCTCTTAACTTCTTCCTCTGAATTCCATAGATATTCACATCACTGTGCTATTATTTTAGGTTCTGCTCTGCACTTCTTTTAAAAATGTGTGTAACTTCAGCGTTCAGGGTTCTCCTTTCTCTTATGGATGAGATGAATCACACTTGCAATAAGCGGCAGCATTTATAAACACACAGAGGTAATACAGCAATCTAGAATACTTGAATTAACATATCATTTTACAAATATTCCTCCAGGTTAGCCTCAGATAAAATATCAGAGTTGGAGCTATTGTAATTATAAAGCATCCATACGTTTAGTTACTGTAAAGTAAACTCAAATAGAACAATAAGTAGAAAGCCGTTTGAAAGTCAGTGTATATCCTGATGAGATACTTTGCAATTTCAATCTTACTTCTCATACTAAAAATGCCAAGAAGTCTCATAAATACCTGTCAGTTACCAAGCCCCCAAATTTTCATCATGAAATTTGCAGATGTTGCAACTGTCATAAGTGCGAAGACCAGTTATGAGTCACTGTTTTCACTGCCATCAAAACTTTGAATGGTCATTAAATAGTCCTAAGTCAAAGATAATTGTTTTAGGGTTAGCATAATTGAATGATCAGCTTTTGCAATCTAGTGATATTATATTTGATGGTCATTTGTTTCGTAAGAATTTTTGAAAGGTAGATTCATCTATGAACAGTCTTTATAATGTTATAAATATTGCACATATGAAAAGAGAATATGTCTTTGATAATGAAATGCTTGGCCAAAATCCCCCATTTTTCCCAAACTAGAAGAGTCTACTTGAGACATTTGGCTGGTCAGTTGAGAAACAGAGCACTGGGCTGGGTTGTTCTGTGGGTCTGAAATGTTATGATCATTCTCAAGTTATGGTTTATGTAGACCTAGTCATGACTCCATCCACCATGAGGAGTGGCTGAAATGGACTTTGCCTGCACTTTCTGCAAATCACATTTTGCTGTCACTGAGACCACTTGGGCATGGAGAGAGAAAAAAGCACCTGGCGGGGTTATTAGAAAACTTGGAGTTCATTCTTCTGCAGGGACCAACTCATAATTACAGTCATTTTCTAGCTGTGCGATGAGTGTTTCATCAGGACCTGCTGGGCTCTCTCTCTTTCTCTCTCTCTTTCTAACCCTCATCAGTCACTACAAGGGCTCTTTAAAGAGGCAGCCGCTATACCAGCGGCAGCCCTCTCCAGTTCATTCTGAACAGATGTGCTTTAATTGGGAAGACATATTTGAACCTCAGCTCACAGGAAGCAGGGATCACTGCTTGCCTCAAATTGTTTGCTCTCTTTCACAACTGTGTTCCCAGCAGAGGAAAAAATAAAGGTCATGGTGCCCCAAGAAGTTTTCCTGCACTGGTGCCACTGAAATAAATGGGAGAGTTGTCCCAGTTTATTCCAATCTGGGAGGGAAAATCCCATTTCCAAAATGAACTGTTAATACCTTCTTGTGCATACAGTTCAAATATGCCATATTCCACTCCACATGCTGCTACATCCCACATTTTCCAACTGGTGCCTTCCTGGTGTATTGGTCCTGACACCAGGAGGCCACCCGGTTGGAATGGACTGCCTCAAAGTGGTAATAGAATATGAATGCTGAGCTGCCTTGATTCTCCATAGCTTCCAGTAAAGGAAAGTAGATGATCAGAGAATTCTGTCCTCCTACCATAATTTCCATTCTGATAATATTCAAGAATATCTAAGGGTGCAATTGATTTCACCCATGATATTGTTTCTTGTATTTTCCCTAGAAAAAAATATCTGACTTGAAGGAATTCTGATTTTAAGAGAGGAAAACTATATCACCCATTGTCCCCTACTTTTCAGCTTCCAAATTCAGCATGCTGGAAGGCACTAAAAGGCAAAGGAAATGTGCTGGTGGGAGGTCATGGATCTGTTGGATCGAATATTCTCCCAGCCCCTTGGCATGCCTTTCAATGCCAGAAGAACTTTACGCCTGTCCTGATGTTGGCTTAAAGATTCCAAACAATCTCCACTCTCCAACCCTTGAAGAAAAAACTTAAAAAACAATTTTCTCTTCATTTTGGCTGTTCTCTTGCACAGCTATACTTTAAATATCTCACGGGTTCCAAAGTCAGAACTTGGATTTGAATGGTAGCCTTCTTTGGTTCTACATATATAGCCCATTAGAGCCTTCAAAGTGCTTCTCATTAATTAATCTTTACATCAGTTTTACATGGTGGTTAGATTGTCCTCATATTGCAAGGGCAAAAGGGCAACTATGTTTGGAAGGGAGGAAAACTTATTTTAGTAATTGAGCAACTTTGGAGTAAACTTAAATTACATCTCTTCCATTAAACTGTGGCCAATCAACTCTGATGAGTTGGAGGTGAGGTCTTTATTATTCTATAGAGTGTGGGACCCAGATTTTTGCCCCAACCTG
This sequence comes from Notechis scutatus, assembly GCF_049901735.1. Lineage (NCBI taxonomy): Eukaryota > Metazoa > Chordata > Lepidosauria > Squamata > Elapidae > Notechis > Notechis scutatus. The sequence goes on along the minus strand of NC_142025.1, from coordinate 98,349,758 downwards.
ATGGTCTTGTCATGTTAAAGCCTCTGAGGAAATGGAAACCCGTTTCGATTAAGAGTCACTTTCCAATTACAGAACTCTGCCAGGGCTAAAGCTGACAATGAACAGAACCACTTCTTTCTTCCTTTCCCCTTTTGACTTCTGCTGTTCCCTCCTCCCCGCTTGTCCTTTTTCTTCCCACTTAGACAGTTGCCAGGGACAGACAGATGGTTATTGCCAGAGGTCTGAACTGACTACTCATAATGGAATTTGGAAATTAGACCAAAGGCCACAGGTTTCCCAACTCTGATCAAGCTAGTTCACGGTTGATGTGAGAATTTAGTCCAGATCTCTTTTATTCTTTATACTTCTGTTGTACCTTGTGTCAAAGACAAAAAACAGGAAGCCTGTAATTGGCTAAGAATTAAAGCCCATCCCTTTGTCCCATCCCATCCCATTTTATACATGCGATATCCGCACACTACAATGGACAACTGTAGAGATCACCTATGACAGTAGTTTGAGATCACCCTATGACAATAGCTATGCTCAAGTCCCAGTGAGACTCTCTTGTGACACTTTTTATAAAATGTGTTAATGATATCTAACAGAAGTGTTTCAAGAAAAACTGCAAGAATGTGCCCTCTAGGCTTTGTGACTCTAGTTGTTTCCTTGGCACAAGAGGAATCCCAACAGGACCAAGCTGGTAGTTTGATAGGCCTTTGTTTCTCTCACTAATATAAGGAGACCTACGTCCATTCAGGTAACTGGTGCCACAAACTTCCAGGTGAATGTTGACTGGTGAGCTTAAGTAAAGTACGGTTCTCCTACTGTAAAATAATCTTATAGGTTACAACCTGTAACCTACTGCCAGATTTCTCCAATGCAATATAACTTATAATTTGTTGCTGCTGATTGGAAATGACAACACCAAAGAAGATAACCCTGTGAATTTCTATTGATCTCTCATTGCAATTAAACATTTAACACATTTAAAGCAGTTTAGTAATCTGTAAAATAACCCAGCAAGGTAGTCCAAGGCAATTCAATACACCATTCTACTCTTAGCCTTAATGAAGACCTCAGTAGAGACTGACAATAAAATTTAAAAATTAACATTTTTATTTCCAGAATTGCAACCTATTTGGAGAGGGAATTTCATTCTTTTGGAAAATTACATAATGACATATTAGGACATGACTGAAGAATAGAAAATTCCTTCCCCTCTAAAGTGGAATCTGAAGACAATTCCTAGTAGTTTGGAGCTCAGATTTCTTAGTATAAAAATGGAGACTTTGGTGGTTATTTTCTATATACCAGGTTATTTTCTATAACCAGATAGTTACAAAAGCACAATTTAAAAAAAAAAACTATAAAAATATATTTCTTTGGAAAACATATTCCTGAGCTTGAAAACTCTTTCTCTGTGTCCCAGACTATATATACCTGGCCACGAAGGAAATGCACTCTGCACGTGCTATGTGGAATCTTGATTGTTTTGCAACTTTAGTGGCTTCTGTGGGGAGAAGCACCACATTTAAGTTTGGGTTTAGAGTTAATTATGTTCCCAGCATTTTTTATTTTATAGTTGGGTTACAAGCCAAAAAAATGCCAGTTTACCCGGAACTGAAATTATTTGAGTTATTAACATTAAATATGAATTAATTACTCTAATGATGCATTTATTAATTTGCCCCTTTGTGCTGCAACTGAGTAACTGTTTTTAGTGATCTCTCTGTGATACACCTAAACTTTCAGAAGGCTGCATTTGATGCTGTCAGCTGAGCTCAGCTCTGCATTAGTATCTCAGACCCAAAGAGCAGAGGATGGTATTAGGAAAAGGTAAAACATGAAACAAAACGTTGTCAAGGAAAACATCAAATGAAAACATCCCCATCCTGGTGAGCTATGGTAGATTCTGGTGCTGAAAAGTTCTGACTGAAATCTTGGTTCAAACCAAGTCTGGTATTTTTTCTCACTCCCTGGCAGGGGCTGCCGTGAAGCATCAAAGCACAGGATTCATGTCCGGGCCTTGATTGAGAGATGCATCTCTTTTTCTCTCGGCGTCTCAGATGGCTGCCCACATCTCGATCCACAGCTGCCACCCTGCCACCCTGAACTTAATGAGCCTGTTATAGCACAGCACTCAACCTCCCTCCCTCCTTCTTTCCCTCCCTTTTCCCCTCTTTTTCCCCCCTAATCACCACCCTGAAATTCCAGGCTGCTGGCAGGCGCAGCAGAAATCGCTTTCTCTATTTTAAAACAACAACAACAACAAAAGGGCAAATGACTGCCAAGAGAAACTTGGAATGGAACAGAAGGCAGAGAGGCTTGGGGAGCCTTAATGATGCTCTGTCAGAAATCCAGCCAACAGCAGGGGAAAAAGAGAGAAAGAAACAAGCTGGGGAAGATGTTCATGTCTCCAATACTAGATCCAGCTACCAGCTTGTTGTTGTGGCGGGTGTTATCCTTACACACCTAGAAAAGTCATAGTTTGAAGCAACCAGTCAGGAAGAGGAACCCCTTCAATGAAGCCTGTCAGCACCTTTTGAAGTAGCAAGGTGAATGAAGCAAACTGGCTTTTAGATATGGAGCATCCTTCCAGCAGTTTCTCTTAGAAGAACCCAGAAGAAACAAGAATCATGTGCAATTATTTCCTCTTTCCTTGTATAATCAATTATTCAAAGAAAATTCTCAGTTCCAAGCTAACATTTGAAACTACATAAGTATGATTAAGAAAAGGCCCGGAAAAGGGAAAGACAGACCAGCACTTGAGCTAAAGAACTCATCATGAATAAAAGAACTGCCACGCCATTAGTCCTTTGCAGGAAGCCTAATAAATGGATCCCAGGGCAGCAGGAAGATTAAATCAGCTCAGACCTAAAAATAAAGCATGCAGATGTTGATATTACTCTGACTCCGGCAGGGAGTCGTGGTTTTTTTTTTTTTTCTTGTTAACTCAGGAAATGCCACACATTTGTAGTAATTTCTAAAAGCAATAGAGATTACAATTCTGCACATGTTCAGTGGTATTTTAACCGGACAGCACAGCTACTAAGAAATAAAATTCATACTTCCAGAATTTGTATACAGTTGGAAGTTAAGAAGACTTGGAGATTCATATCAGAAGCTCGGCAGGACTGAATCTTGGTCCCAGGACTTTCTTTGTGAAAGGTCAGGCTAACAAAGCCTTGTCCGTGAGTCAGGTTGTCATTTCTCTGAGCAAAAATTAAAAAGAAGATTTTTCTAGCCAGCTCAAACTATTTATAGGGGGACTCTAGCCAGCTGCAGGAAAAAATATTCCACTGACTGATTAATCTTCTTTTAATGACCCCATAATCCCTTGTGGGTGGAGTCTGAGCAACTGAATGGAGCAGAGTGTTTACTGGCCGGATGCCCTTCCTGTCACCAATGCAGAGGTTTTTTTCAGCAGATGTAGTCTCATTGTGCCCAGAGAGAGAAATACCTGCCTCTACCTAAGATCAAACTCATTGAATGTGAGATGAGAGTTCCACTCTAGGCCACCACACCACTCAATTCCACTGACTTGAACACAGAGCATATATAGCATTATTTTAAAATCAGATAACACAGCTGTAGCTGTGCCTCTGGAAGATATTATTAGCATTGTGATTCCAAAGGAGCATTGTGAGGATGCAATCCTGATAACAAATGAAAGTCATCAGGTTAGGAAAGAACTGAACAGCTTTTATCTGACATCAAAAATTGGTGTTCAGAGAGGCAGGTTCTAATTACTCCACTTATTGGTTCACATTAATAGTAATGGACAGACGACTCCATGTGAATTTGTCTAACCCATTCTTAAAATACCTATAGGCCTCTCTTCTTGCTGAATCAGTCCTGGTTCAGTTGCATTGTGATATCCTGGAGACATTATGGGCCATCGGATAAGGGGGAGGAATAGAATTTCTGAGCCACAACCCGAAGCTGGGCTGCACTGTATTACACTCTCTTGCATTAGAAAATAACTCAGATGGAGAAAATATCAAACTGAACATAGCCCTCCTAACCTAGTCCTTCCCTTGCTGTGTTAGATTTATACTTGTGATCATTATACAGTATACCGGTAGCTGCTTTAAAAAAAAACCTAATGTTCAAACATAAACATTAACACTTGCAGCTTGAGGTTAATACTACCTTAGGTGCTTCCATTGGTTGTTATTTCATTTTGGAGCATCTACTAGAAGAAATAGTCAACACGTTTTGGAGCAAGTCAACTGCTAGTTGAATAAAGGCAATCACTTTTTATATGTCCTGATTTTATGTAATATCTCATACAGGAAATAATGTAAAAACTGAACTTGGATAAAAGTAAAACTCTGCTTAAATTACATTGACTCCTCTGGTTATCACCTCCTTACATCCCTCCTAACCGGAAAAGAAAGGAGGGCTTCACTCAAAAGGGGACAAGAAGATTGGTGTGGAGATTTCAAGAGGATGGGAAATCAAATTTCCCAAAAGCTCCAAGCAACTCTCTGGAAGCTTCGAAAGCTAAGCTGGCAAGGGCAGGTGGTTGCACAGCTGTGCCATTTGGATCATGCATTCCCATCAATATTCATGAGGCAGCCTGGCCAATCAGCAGAGTAGCTGTCATTAGTGAGCATCTGGCTAGTGAGAAGAGGCTTGTTCTCTTTTGAGTTTTTCTTTAAAGTGAACTTCTTTTGACATTTTGAGGATGTTCCTCCATAGATTTCAAAGTCCTCTTCCCGTGCCCTCCACCTCTGTGCTCGGTTTAATCCCTTATGCGACTTAGGTCCAAAATGCTCCTGAAATGTAGAACTGCAGTCTGAGGAGGTTGACAACCAGAATCACATCCCAAATCTTTAAAAAACATATTGAGTTCCAAATTCCAATATTATTTTGTACATACCCTTCTAACACAAGACCCCCACAAGATATTTCATGCATGGATCTTTTGGTAATGGAAGAACATGAGGAAAATTCAATCCACCAATTATGTGCAGTTAAAACAACACAATAGTATATTGGGACATTTCCCCAAATTCCCAGCTAACATGCTGGTTGGAAATTCCATAGTTTGTAGTCCAGCACCTAGAGAGAATAGATTTAGAAAGCTTTCCAATGCATGTACACATACACCCATACACCCATATACATAATTAAGAGAGTCATAATTGCAGTCTTAGTGGACAACCAGCTAAATATGAGCCAGCAGTGTGTAGCAGTAGCCAAAAAAGCTAATGCTATCCTAAATTGTATTAACAGAGGGATACAATCAAGATCAAGGGAGGTACTAATATCACTCTATAAAGCCTTAGTAAGACCACACCTAGAGTACAGTATCCAGTTCTGTTCACCACATTACAAAAAAGATGTGAGACTCTATAAAAAGTACAAAGAAGAGCAACCAGGATGATTAGGGGCCTGGAGGCTAAAACATACATTGAATAGTTGCAGGAACTGGGCTTGGCTAGTCTAGTAAAGAGAAGGACTAGGGAAGACATGATAGCAGTCTTCCAATATTTGAGGGGCTGCCACAGAGAGGAAGGGGTCAAGCTATTTTCTAAAGCGCCTGTAGACCAGACAAGGAATAATGGATGGAAACTGAACAAGGAGAGATTTAACCTGGAAACATGGAGAAACTTTCTGACAATGAGAACAACCAACCAATGAAACATCTTGCCCTCAGAAGTCGTGGGAGCGCCATCACTTTCAAGAAGAGATTGGATTGCCATCTGTCAGAAATGGTGTAGGGTATCCCGCTTGGGTGGGGGGTTGGACTAAATGACCTACAAGGTCCCTTCCAATTCTGATTATCTGTTATCTGAGAGATAACAAGAGATTTATTGCTTAACTGAGATTTTGAAGGCGATTTAGCTCTATACTCTATTGATCTATTTTCAAGCAAAACTGTCCAAGAATCTTATCTAGTCCAAGTTCCAATCACAAAATAAGTCTGTATATTCAGCTGTGGCCCATATGCTAGCTTCATCTATATCAGAATCTACTATTTCATAAGCAACGGGCAAGTCCATTGTAGGAAGTTGTCTTAATTAAAGCTCTCCAATGGCCTTATCTATAGTAACTCCACTACATATTGTAAGGCAGAAGTGGGTGAGCTCCTACAAAGTCCTTATATAACAATTAAGTGATAATTGTTGCATAAGTGTTCCCTGCTAGAAACATACATCTTCCCTTGGTAGAGATGAAACAGAAAGATGTCCAGTTTTTTGTTTCTCCATTTAATGGTTGATTTAATTTTGATCATCACACAGTTTCCAACAAATTATCTTTGAGGTAACAAAATCATCTGAGGAGAAAAAATAGCCTTAGTATCAGGGCCAGTTCAAAGGAATATGGCACCCCTCAATCACATTGACTGAAAGTGCCACCTCTAGCAAATGTAACGATTTGCATTTTTATAATTGGAAGGAGGAATGGCATTGCCTATTTCTTAGCTCCTTCAAGTCAATCTATTGTAGCACAAGAACTCATTTGTGTGTGTGATGTGGGTGTGTCTGTCCAAAACAATCCTTGATTAAACTAATAGCATGTATTTTTTTTTTTGGTCTTCAGGAATGAAATGTGCCATGTTTAAAGATAATAAAAGCCTTACATTCTCTGATAACAGATGTGATTGAAAACAAAGAATTAATCCTAAATGCTTCCATTAGATAGGATATCACATGCCTGCTTTTGACATTTAGCTTAAAGATTACTTGAGGCTTGAAAAGAGCTATTTGTATGGTAAATTTAATCCTGCCTGAAAAAGGAGCTTTTCTATTTTCTTTCAGTTGGTTATGATTCTTCAAATGTGCCTCATTTTTTCTTTTTTTCATAGTATATCCTTTTTT